>NC_069501.1:571740726-572040726 GCF_027579735.1 Bombina bombina
GCATAACCATTGTTTGATTTGCTATGCAGTGCTACCACTGTTTATGTGTTTATGTTTTATGCAGCGCTACCACTGTTTGATTTGTAATGGGGCATAACCATTGTTTGATTTGCGATGCAGTCCAACCACTGTTTGATGTGTTATGCAGCGCTACCACTGTTTGATTTTTTACGCAGAGCTACCACTGTCTGTTTGTTATTTGGTGCAACCACTGTTTGAATTGTTATGCAGAGCTGCCTCTGTTTGATTTGCTTTGCTGTGCTACCACTGTTTGATTTGCATGTAGCCACCAATTAGAAAGAGCTATTCAGGTGCTGAACCAAAAATGGACTGGCTCCTAAGCTTACATTCCTACTTTTCAAATACAGATAGCAAGAGAAGGAAACAAAATTGATAATAGGAATAAATGAGAAATGTGTTTAAAATTGCATGCTCTGTCTGAATCATGAAAGAAAAAAAATAGGGTTTCATTTACCTTTAACTAGCAATGGGGATAGAATATAATCATGGGGGTAGCGGCAAAAATCATCCTCGCCTGTGTGGCCAAAAATCCTAGCACCGGCCCTGCCTACGACATTACACCACCACCAGCAGCCTGAACCGTTGATACAAGGCAGGATGGAGCCATGCTTTCATGTTGTTTATGCCAATTCTGACTCTACCGTCTGAATGTCACAGCTGAAATCGAGACTCATCAGACCAGGCAACGTTTTCCAATCTTCTATTGTCCAATTTTGGTGAGCCTGTACAAATTGTAGCCTCAGTTTCCTGTTTTTAGCTGACTGGAGTTGCACCCGGTGTGGTCTTCTGCTTCTGTAGCCCATCTGCTTTAAGATTCGATGTGTTGTGCATTCAGAAATGGTATTCTGCATACCTTGGCTGTAACGAGTGGTTATTTGAGTTACTGTTGCCTTTCTATTATCTCAAACCAGTCTGCCCATTCTCCTCTGACCACTGACATCAACAAGGCATTTTCATCCACACAACTGCTGCTCACTGGATATTTTCTCTTTTTCAGACCATTCTCTGTAAACCCTAGTGCTGGTTGTGTGTGAAATCCCAGTAGATCAGCAGTTTTTTAAATAATCAGACCAGCAGGTCTGGCACCAACAACCGTGCCAAGTTCGAAATAACTTAAATCCACTTTCTTCCCCATTCTGATGCTCAGTTTGAACTACAACAAACCAGGATGTCGGTGCATTCTTTCAGAAGTTTTGTGGGAATAATGTCATTTGGTGATTTGCTGTCTCAGAGGCTTCTGATTATGTTTTTGGTGGTGTCGATGGTGATTGGTACCAGGGTGAATCTTGGTGGTTGTGGAGAATTTGTGTGGTTTTTGTCTTGTTGCGTTGACCAGGCGGAGTTGCTTGCTATGTTCTGTTGAATTTCTTCTCGAATGTTTGTGATTTTGTCAATGAAAAAGTCAGATAGCTCATTGCAGAATTATTGTGTTTCGTTTACTGGTGACTCAAGAGAGATGGGGTTCATAGTCTGTGCGACTAGTTTGAAGAGCTCATGGGGGCGGTTTATGGCTTTTGAGAGGGTGTTTGAGAAGTGTTCTTTTTTGCTGTGAAGATGACTTTTTGGTATTTAGTAATGAGTGATTTGTAGTTTGTGTGGTTGTCTCAAGGTTTGGGTTTCTTCTCCATGCTGCCTCCGCTCTTCTGCATTCTTGTTTCAGTAATGTAATGGAGTGGTTGAACCAGCCAGAATTATTTTTGTGGGTGGGTGCTCTGCGGATTGGTGCAATAGTGTCTGCTGTCTGTAATAGTGCTGTGTTAAGAGAGTTGAGTGTGTCTTCAGTTGTGAGGACTTGTGTCAGTACCACAATTTTTTTGGACAGTGTGGTTTTGAAGAGTTGTGAGTGTAGTTTCTTCTGTGATCTTGTCCAGTGTGTTATTGTTGAGTGTGCTGATTTTTGGCAAAAGATGACTGTAGTTATTTTGAATTTGATAGCATGGTGGCCAGTCCATGGCAGTGGTATGTTATCCAGAGTGTTGATGTGGATGTTCTGTTTGAAGATGAGGTCAAGGGTGTGGCCAGAAATGTGGGTGTACTAGGGTTGTGTGTGAGTGTTATGTGCCTAAATGCATTGAGTTGCTGCCATGTGATGGACTAATTAGTAATTTGTGTTACCAAGCAATTGAACAGGTGTACCTAATAAAGTGGCTGGTGAGTTCATGTATATATATATATATATATATTTTTATATATATATATATATATATATATATATATATATATATATATATATGTGTATATATATATATATATATATATATATATATATATATATATATATATATATATATATATATATATATATATATATATATATATAAAATATACCTCCTTAATTTGAAGCCATACAAATTAACCCCCTTCTGTGTATACACCCTACTATTCATACTATTCATCTCTATATATGGTAATAAAGCAGACAATTTTATCCTGAAAATGTCAATACATTTGACACTGCTTTGAATTAAACCTTGAAAGTACTTCTTTTGCTCAAGAGACCACTGTAGGTACTCATTCCCACCAGTCTACAGCACCCAACAGACCAATAGCTAGGACTACAACTTTAATAATTTACTTCTGCCAAAATATTCTACAGAGCACATCTACTAGACAATAATATATATCTGCAGATGTCATGAAGTTTGGCACAGGTTGTTTTACTGTATAGCAGCTGGCTAATCATTTTCAAACTTAAGAAAGGGAGAAGTATTTTTGGTTAACATTTAATAACACAAAAACTACTCAACCAGTCACTACCAAGAAATTTGTTCACATTGGTTGGTAGTACATACATGGCTATAAGAGATGCTACTAGCCCTTTTAAGATGGGTACAAGATCATTTTTTCTTTAAATCATCCATTACTTGTAATTAGAATTTGTGGAGGAGGATTTTAATGGTTAATGCATCTGAACTGTCTTTACACTGACCCGGGGTGAAAGAGTTTTTAAAAAAAAAAAAAAATTATCTTTATTTTAAAGTGACAGTCTACACCAGAATTTTTATTATTTTAAAAGATAGATGAATGAATGAGTAACTTGTATAGCACTATACCGTGAACTAAAATGCCTCAAGGCGCTTTTCAGCCAGAAGCGGCCTGAACCTTCAGAAAAGGTGGGTCTTGAGCTTCTTCCTGAAGGCTAGATGGTTTTCTTCTGAGCGGATGTCTGCGGGTAGCGCATTTCATAGCCAGGGTCCTTGGACTGTGAATCTTCTTTCGCCATTTGATTTGCAGCAGGTCTTGGGTATATGGAGGAGGTTCTGGTTGACTGACCGGAGAGGGCGACTTGGGATGCAGTGCTTTATTTTGCCGCAGAGGTATTTTGGGGCTTTTCATTGTGTACATTTGTGGATGAGGCAGAGGTTCTTGAATGTAACACGATCCTTCATGGGTAGCCAATGGAGTGTCTTCAGGGACGGGGTTATCAATTCCCAGGGTTTTTTTTCCCAGTTACCAGTCTGGCAGCTGTGTTCTGGATGACTTGCAGTCATGAGGTTTGGTATTTGGGGAGTCCTAATAGAGGGAGTTTGCGTAGTCAAGTCGGAGTTGATGATTGTTCTAACTACAGCTGCGGTGTCTCCTTCAGAGATGAAGGGGATTAGTCGACATAGTAGGCTGTCCCTTTCTGTTGTAAAAAATACTTGCCATCAAAATTAAAATAATTATTTCTAAGAATATAATCTATGTATTGAAGTAAAATATCTGCTTGTTCTTGTAACATGTCTGGATCTTGATTTAGGAAATGTTTTAAGATCCAGTAATAGGAAAATATAGAATTAGGGAATGAAAACATCTCTGAAAATGTAACTGCATTGAAACCGCTTAGAAATCACAATTACTTTATTAATGTTTGATATTATAAGATACAAAATGAAACTGAATGCTCCTCGATTATATAAATTAGCAATTAAAAAAAGTGGGGAACATGGTAAACATGTGACCACTCCCACAAAGAGTCAAACCCTCTATAAAAGGCAGCCAGTGGAAGATCCAGTAATCTCGATAAAGGCCTGTAAGAGGCTGAAACACATAGACATTGAATTTGGACTCACAGCTCCTACATTTAACAGAGTGCTCTGTGAATAGAGGAGGAACATTATCCTGAGAAGCAACTCGATGTACATAGCAAAGTTTATGGCTTAAGGAGTTTTCTCATTGGCTGAGAAGGACCACGTGACCACAAACAGAAGTGTGGCGAGCGGAGGAGAACCACTGCATGTTAGACGCACACAACAGCGGTAGGGTCCACAAGAGATTCTAGAAATTACACCGGCGAGGGATGGGCAGCCAGTGACATGCACGCTAAAGTGGTAAGGTCTGAAATAGCCCCTATAGGACATCAATATAGATGGATGTGTAGCCAGAATAAAGGCAAGTAAATACACACATACTAAATAAGGAAAAAAGAAAAAAAAGGCGCTGCAATGGTGCAGATAGTTACAATATAAACCAAAAGTATTCCAAAAAAAAACCTCTACAGAAAGGTACTCACAAAAATAATGCACTATAATGCAGCGCAAGTCTGACAGGCTGGATAGATCAGAGCCCACCGGCTAGCTCACTCCTGGTATTCCGGCACTCTGAATCTGCTATATGCGCAAGAGAAAAGGGAGGGGGAAGAAGCTCCAATGGTGCAGAAAATCACTACAATATATGGATTCCTCCCATTTCCCTCCTATGAGTAATACTCACAAAAGCAGCACACTAAAATGCAGTGCAAATCAGGCCGGCTGGATGGATTAGGAGCCCCCCAGCTGGCTCACTCCGGCTATCAGGTATAAGTTCAATATGGATGAAGGTCAAATAATAAAAATGACCAAAAAAAGACTCAGAGCTCTTAAAAAGCAAAAACCACTATATCTATGGGATAATTTATTAAAACATAAGTAAAAACATGTACAAAATCTGCAACACATTTCAGAGTGTTTATGGCAACCTTTCCTCAGGCAGTGAATAAAAAAAATGAATGAAAAGCACACACTATATAAGACATTGGAAAGCTGAAAAATAATTGGAAATTATCCAATACCTAGGTAGGAAACTGCACACATGACTCTAATTGGTTTTTATCATCCAGTGTGAGCAGACATGATTTAATCAAAATATCCCCTCCATTCAAATTGCCAATGCTTGTGTAATGATAATACATAGTTCTAAAGCTACATAGTTAAATAGTTACCAAATACTCGTACAATTTCACAAAACCACCCCTATATAGAGGAGAAAAAGCGGTTATGATGTTAAAACCTCCTATTTAGATGACGATTAAAAGTTCAAATGAGATTTACCAAATATTACAAAATACACAAATTAATTGCATCTAATATTCATATTGCACAAAATGACCTCCTAAATCACATTCGCTAGTTCACTGGACTGCCGGTTGCAAGTATCTTACCGGGGAAAACAGCTTCCGCCCTCAAGACAGCGCATCAGTGACAGGTATGCCACATGATCATACATCACCATTCATCAGTATAACCACTGGAGTTTCCACTGCATGTCTATGGAAACAAAAAACAACTCCCAATCCTTCACCAATCCGATGTCAGGAGGCGGGACTGTCACTCCGATAAGGACTGATGACTGGAAACCTATGCTAAAATAAGTTACGGGGCTATTTTTGATATACAGAACAAATGCAGTAGAGAGAAAATAACATACAGAATGGCCCAATTCTAATTAAACAATTGCTTACGTTCCTATCCCAAATGCTAATATACATACTCCATAACATGTGCTATACTCACAATACTACAACCCATTCTGACATGACTGAGAGCTAGTACGGCACAGTAATATATCCCATCTCATGCTAAAAGAAGGGATTTAATATAAAAAAATCCATCAAACTAAAGCATACAAACACCCCATAGCATGTATATACAAAAGCCCCCACAGCATCATGGATTGAGATAATTCCATGCATATACTATTATTAAAATGAAACATTTTCAATAGGTACCTAAAAAACTAACAAACTAGAAGCTCAAAATGATAAAAAAAATCCCTACAAATATTGGATATGAAAACCTTTTTAAAAGGCTGCCAAATCTATATTCTCATTGAGTTCCTCCGGTGATAGGGTTCTTAATTTCCATATCCAATAGATTTCCCTCTGGTGTAACCTATTGAACCTATTGTAGTGTATAGATTTGGGAATATATTCAATTGGAATGATACGGTAGGTATCTTCTCTACCCCATGTATACTGTATATGTGCTATGGTAGGACTCACTCTGTTTATTATATTTATTTTTAATGTTTCTGAGGTGTTCTCTCCAGGGTGTTCTCAAACATCTGCTAGTGCGACCACAATATTGTTTGCCACAAATACATGTGGCTAAATACACCACATACATGCTTTCACATGTCATCCTAGTCTTAATTTGAAATAACTCCCCTGTACTATTGGACCTAAAACTAGTGTCCTTATTTTCAATATGGCTACATGTCAGACATCTACTTTTGGCACATTTAAAAAACACTTTTTTGAGATTTAGAAATCCTTGAGGATATTTATCCTTATTTGGGTCTCTGAGATTCTTTTTAGAGGCCACTACCTTACTTGGAGCTAGAAAATTCTTTAAAGTAGGGGCTCTCTGGAAAAACACACAATGGTTTTTCTCCTTTTATTCCTTTCAGCATTGGGTCATTCCGTAAAATAGGCCAATGTTTCTCGAGAGCATGGACAACTTCCCTGTAATTGCTATTGGACTGAGTTATGAACTTAGGGGAGTTCTTAAATCCGTTCTCTTTACGCATCTTGTTCTGTAACAATTTATCCCTATCCTTAGCTGATGCGTTCATAAAACCTTGCGAGATTATTTGAGAATCATACCCCTTTTCCTTAAATCTATTCCCTAAAAGGTCAGCTTAATTTCTGAAATCTCTCTCTTTTTTGCAATTTCTTTGCAATCTAAAGAACTGACTGTATGGGATATTATTGAGCCACCTCGGATGGTGATTACTTCTTCTATCAATGTAGCTATTACAGTCTACCTTTTTGAAGAATGTTTTGTAACAGATACTCCCATCTAAATCCCAACCCAACGTGACATCCAAAAAGTCAATATTGTCCCTGTTGATATTATGCGAAAAAGAGATACTGAAGATATTGTCATTCAAAAATTCTACAAATGTCTTGGCCCCTTCCTCAGTGCCATTCCATAACAAATAAGAGGTCATCTATGAAATGGCCATAGTAGACAACACTCGCCCAGTGCTAAGATGTGTACAAATGATGTATTAACAAAGTAACCCATAAATAAATTAGCAAAGCTTGGGGCAAATGTTGTCCCCATGGCCATTCCACAGATTTCCAAAAAAGAAAGTGTCTTGGTAAACAAAGTAATTATGCCTATAGTATGAAGTTAATAGCCTCCAAGATAAAATTCCTTTGTTTCTCTGGCATGTACAAAACATAATTTATGTAAGAACTTACCTGATAAATTAATTTCTTTCATATTGGCAAGAGTCCATGAGCTAGTGACGTATGGGATATGCAATCCTACCAGGAGGGGCAAAGTTTCCCACACCTCAAAATGCCTATAAATACACTGCAAAAAAATATGTGTACAGAAAATGTTAGATGACAATAAACAAATATCTGTCACAATGAACTGAGAAACAATACTCTCCTTTTAGTTTGACCGCTGCCTTCTTTCAGTCTCTCCCCAGGGACTGTGATAAACAATGGAAAAAGTGGAAATAGATGGTGCTGGTCTTTGAGGAAAATCAATTTCTCTGATGATAAAGAGAAAAAGGCTTGTTGTGTAAACATACACAACAAGCCTTTTTCTCTTTATCATCAGAGAAATTGATTTTCCTCAAAGACCAGCTCCATCTATTTCCACTTTTTCCATTGCCTATAAATACACCCCTCACCACACCCACAATTCAGTTTAACGAATAGCCAAGTAGTGGGGTGATAAAGAAAGGAGTAAAAAGCATCAACAAAGGAATCTGGAAATAATTGTGCTTTATACAAAAAATCATAACCACCATAAGAAAAGGGTGGGCCTCATGGACTCTTGCCAATATGAAAAATGAATTTATCAGGTAAGTTCTTACATAAATTATGTTTTCTTTCATGTAATTGGCAAGAGTCCATGAGATAGTGATGTATGTGATATCAAATACCCAAGATGTGGAACTCCAAGCAAGAGTCACTAGAGAGGGAGGGATACAAATAAACAACATCCATATGCTGAAAAATGAATCCACAACCCAAAATATGTTATTCTCATGAAAAAAAGAAAAACTTAAAACATCAGCAGAAGAATCAAACTGAAACAGCTGCCTGAAAAACTTTTCTACCAAAGACTGCTTCTGAAGAAGCAAATACATCAAAACGGTAGAATTTAGTAAATGCATGCAAAGAGAACCAAGTTGCCGCTTTGCAAATCTAATCAACTGAAGCTTCATTCTTAAAAGCCCACAAAGTGGAGACTGATCTAGTAGAATGAGCTGTAATTCTCTGAGGCGGGGCCTGACCCGACTCTAAATAAGCTTGATGAATCAAAAGCTTTAACCAAGAAGCCAAGGAAATAGCAGAAGCCTTCTGACCTTTCCTAGAACCAGAGAATATAACAAATAGACTAGAAGTCTTTCTGAAATCTTTAGTAGCTTCAACATAATATTTCAAAGCTCTCACCACATCCAAAGAATGTAAGGATTTTTCCAAAGAATTCTTAGGATTAGGACACAAGGACGGGACAATAATTTCTCTACTAATGTTGTTAGAATTCACAAACTTAGGTAAGAACTTAAATGAAGTCCGCAAAACCGCCTTATCCTGATGAGAAATCAGAAAAGGAGATTCACAAGAAAGAGCAGAAAGCTCAGAAACTCTGCTAGCAGAAGAGATGGCCAAAAAGAACAACACTTTCCAAGAAAGTAGTTTAATGTCCAAAGAGTGCATAGGCTCAAATGGAGGAGTCTGTAACACCCTCAAAACCAAATTAAGACTCCAAGGAGGAGAAATTGATTTTTTTTTTTATCTTTTTATTATGAGAACAGTAATAACAAACATTTGTAAATAAACATAACCATCAAGTGTATCCACGCAGGGATCATCAGTTATCTATACGACCATGGGGTTACAAGGGTCAACGGACATAAAACAAAAACAATGAGTTGAGTGATGGTCATAAAAAAAAAAGTCATGGCAATAGTCAATTTCAACAAATATTAAACATCTTATTCTCAACTGAATCTAGTACATGTTACGTTTCTAACCAACAGCAAGATGATCACAGTCCAAAAATCAATGAGATGGATATAACAGTTCTCATTTTACATTTTATGTCTTGTAAATAAGAGGGGAGGAGTTCAGCGGGCAAAAGCCGCTCGAAAGTGGTGGGGGGGGGGGTAAGGGGACTGGAAGGGGGGAGGGAGCAGCATTTAGAATGTTGAGAGTAGTGCCCTTGGGGGTGCGTTGATGGTGAACCAAGCTTTTTAAATGGTTAAAACAAATGAAAATAAAAGGATAAATATTAGTGTCTTTAAAAGGGGAAAAGAAATCTCAGGAATGTGAGTATGAGAGGAGTAAGTGTTTCAATGCATGTAAGAGATAGGGGAGTGCCGAAAGGACTAGGGGTTGGAAAGGACGTATCCACCAAAGTAAATGGATATAGGTGTGTCTAAGAGTGAGAGAAAAAAAAAAAAAGGAAATGGAAGATACAATATAACTGTCTGTCCCCCTATACATTCAAATATTCGTGTAATGACAATAGAAAGTGGTGCATATACAAAAACATTGAAAAAGACATTAATAAAACTTTCAAAGCAATATATGTTAACCCGTACAGTCGTAAGGAAGGCAAGGCTTATGACATGATATACACTACTAGAAATGGCTAAGCAGGAACAAAATTAACGAGTATAGAGTTATGGTATATGCTCTGTTAGTGATTACCTCTCTAAGTGCGGGGAGCTTATTCTTGAGAACCCTTCTCAAAGTATATATGACTAGAGTGCAGGCTGGGGGGTGTAATTTAGTATCCATAGGTTATTCAATAGACTTAACCCATAGTTACTCTAAGTGTCTTCCCTCAATTAAATGGGTCCAAAGCAAAGCGTATCTCTAAAAAATATAACGAAAGGTTAGTATCTAGAGGGCTATGTGTCTATATGTAAGTCCCTTATGTCAAGTACCTCAATTGTAACTGTACTGCACTCTAGTGAAGAAAGTATGCAGCGAGTGAGTAGCATGGTGGGAGTAACAGAATGATATAGTAAGGCCTCCCATAAAGATACAACTTAAGGTATGTGTATGAACAAGGGTCCTATCCGGATATTTGAGGAAAATAGTTAATCTGGAGTGTAGGTGTGGGGATCTTGTATCCATACATATAAATCTATGTGTTACTAACTATGTTTGGGTCCTGAAAGAGTAGGTCTGTACCCTATAGAGCGAATCACAATATTACAATCAGTCTCAGCGTACATTGGAAAATCTTTGCCATAACAGTTATATGTAGTAAATATACAGAAACATTGATTGAAAAATTAAAACAAGACAATAAAAAAAAAAGATAAAGAACTTACAAAGCTATATATATTAACCCCTACAATTGTGGGATGAATATGTGGCATAGTATACACTGTTATAAGAGGGTAGTGGAAACCAAAACTAAGAATTATAATATTATTGTAAATACCCTATTTGGGTCTGCCTATCTAAGTGTGGAGGGCCTATGTATTGGAGTCCTTCTCAAAGGATATATGAATAGGAGAAATTGATTTAATGACAGGCTTAATACGAACTAAAGCCTGTACAAAACAGTGAATATCAGGAAGAGTAGCAATCTTTCTATGAAATAAAACAGAAACAGCAGAGATTTGTCCCTTCAAAGTATTTGCAGACAAACCTTTATCCAAACCATCTTGAAGAAACTGTAAAATTCTAGGAATTCTAAAAGAATGCCAAGAGAATTTATGAGAAGAACACCATGAAATGTAAGTCTTCCAAACTCAATAATAAATCTTCCTAAAGACAGATTTACGAGCTTGTAACATAGTATTAATTACTGAGTCAGAAAAACCTCTTTGACTTAGCACTAAGCGTTCAATCTCCATACCTTCAAATTTAATGATTTGAGATCCTGATGGAAAAACGGACCTTGTAGGTCCGGCCTTTACGGAAGTGGCCAAGGTTGGCAATTGGACATCCGAACAAGATCCGCATACCAAAACCTGTTGGGCCATGCTGGAGCCACCAGCAACACAAATGATTGTTCCATGATGATTTTGGAGATCACTCTTGGAAGAAGAACTAGAGGCGGGAAGATATAAGCAGGTTGATAACACCAAGGAAGTATCAGCACATCCACTGCTTCTGCCTGAGAATCCCTGGACCTGGACAGGTATCTGGGAAGATTCTTGTTTAGATGAGAAGCCATCAGATCTATTTCTGGAAGACCCCACATCTAAACAATCTGAGAAAACACATCCAGATGAAGAGACCACTCCCCTGGATGTAAAGTCTGACGGCTGAGATAATCCGCCTCCCAATTGTCTACACCTGGGATATGAACCGCAGAAATTAGACAGCTGGATTCCGCCCAAACAAGTATCCGAAATACTTCTTTCATAGCTTGGGGACTGTGAGTCCCACCTTGATGATTGCCTTATGCCACTGTAACATTGAACGGTTCTCTCTTCAACAGAGGCCAAAACTGAAGAGCTCTTATAATTGCACAGAGTTCTAAAATATTGATTGGTAATCTCGCCTCTTGAGATTTCCAAACCCCTTGTGCTGTCAAAGATCCACAGACAGCTCCACAACCTGAAAGACTCTCATCTGTTGTGATCAAGTCCAGGTTGGCCGAACAAAAGAGGCCCCTCGAACTAAACGCTGGTGATTTAACCACCACGTCAGAGAGTATCCAACATTGGGATTTAAGGATATTAATTGTGATATCTTTGTATAATCCCGGCACCATTAATTCAGCATACAAAGCTGGAGAGGTCTCATGTGAAAACGAGCAAAAGGAATCGCGTCCGATGCTGCAGTCATGAGGCCTAAAACTTCCATTCACATAGCCACTGAAGGGAATGACTGAGACTGAAGGTGCTGATATGGTGCAGCCAATTTCAAATGTCTCTTGTCTGTTAGGGACAGAGTCATGGACACTGAATCTATCTGGAAACCTAAAAAGATGACCCTTGCCTGAGGAATCAAGAAACTTTTTGGTAAATTGATCCTCCAACCATGTTTTCGAAGAAACAACACGAGTGGATTTGTGTGAGATTTTGCAGAGCGTAAAGACTGAGCTAGTACCAAGATATCGTTCAAATAAGGAAACACCGCAATACCCTGTTCTCTGATTACAGAGAGTAGGGCACCTAGAACCTTTGAAAAGATTCTTGGAGCTGTTGCTAGGCCAAATGGAAGAGCAACATATTGGTAATGCTTGTCTAGAAAAGAGAATCTCAGGAGCTGATAATGTTCTGGATGAATCGGAATATGAAGGTAAGCATCCTGCAAGTCTATTGTAGACATATAATGTCCTTGCTGAACAAAAGGCAGAATAGTCCTTATAGTCACATTCTTGAAAGTTGGTACTCTTACATAATGATTCGAAATTTTCAGATCCA
Organism: Bombina bombina; assembly: GCF_027579735.1. Taxonomy (NCBI): domain Eukaryota; kingdom Metazoa; phylum Chordata; class Amphibia; order Anura; family Bombinatoridae; genus Bombina; species Bombina bombina. The sequence goes on from NC_069501.1 coordinate 571,753,351, forward strand.
GAACTGGTCTGAATGAATTTTCTTTCTTTGGGACAATGAATAGATTTGAATAAAACCCCAGACCTTGTTCCTGAAAAGGAACCGGCATGATTACCCCTGAAACCTCCAGATCTGAAACACACTTCAGGAAAGCCTGAGCTTTTACTGGATTTACTGGGATGCGTGAGAAAAAAAATCTTCTCACAGGAGGTCTTACTCTGAATCCTATTCGGTACCCTGAGAGACAATGCTCTGAATTCATTGATTTTGGACAGAATTTGCCCAAACATCCTTGAAAAACCTTAATCTGCCCCCTACCAGCTGAGCTGGAATGAGGGCCGCACCTTCATGCGGACTTAGGGGCTGACTTTGGTTTCTTAAAAGGCTTGGATTTATTCCAATTTGAGGAAGGCTTCCAATTGGAAACAGTTTCCTTGGGGGAAGGATTAGGTTTTTGTTCCTTATTTTGACGAAAGTAACGAAAACGATTAGAAGCCTTAGATTTACCCTTAGGTTTTTTATCCTGAGGCAAAAAAACTCCCTTCCCCCCAGTAACAGTTGAAATAATAGAATAATCTAGACTTAGATGTAATATCAGCATTCCAAGATTTAAGCCACAAAGCTCTTCTAGCTAAAATAGCTAAAGACATGGATCTAACATCAATTTTGATAATATCAAAAATTGCATCACAAATAAAATGATTAGCATGTTGTAGTAAACAAACAATGCAATATAAATCAGAATCCAATTCTTGTTGCGCTAAATTCTCCAACCAAAAAGTTGAAGAAGCTGCAACATCAGCCAAAGAAATTGCAGGCCTAAGAAGATGACCTGAATATAAATATGCTTTCCTTAGATAAGATTCAAGCTTCCTATCTAAAGGATCTTTAAAGGAAGTACTATCTTCCATAGGAATAGTGGTTCGTTTGGCAAGAGTAGAAATAGCCCCATCAACTTTGGGGATCTTTTCCCAAAACTCTATTGAAATTGCTGGTATAGGATACAATTTTTTAAACCTTACAGAAGGATTAAAAGGAGTACCCGGTTTATTCCATTCCTTAGAAATCATATCAGAAATAGCATCAGGAATAGGAAAAACCTCTGGAGTAACCAGAGGAGGTTTAAAAACAGAATTTAAACGTTACTGGTTTTAAAATTAAGAGGACTAGCCTCCTCAATATCTAAAGTAATTAACACTTCTTTTAACAAAGAACGCATATACTCTATTTTAAATAAATAAGTAGATTTGTCAGTGTCAATATCTGAGGAAGGATCTTCTGAATCAGATAGATCCTCATCAGATGTGGATAATTCATTATGTTGTCGGTCATTTGAAATTTCATCAACTTATGAGAAGTTTTAAAAGACCTCTTACGCTTATTAGAAGGCGGAAATGCAGACAAAGCCTTCTGAATAGAATCAGTAGCAAATTCTTTAAAATTCATAGGTATAAATATCATGTACATTAGAAGTTGAAGGAACTTCAACCGGCAATGTACTATTACTGATGGACACACTATCTGCATGTAAAAGTTTATTATGGCAACTAATACAAATGACATTAGGAGAAATAATCTCCACAATTTTACAACAAATGCACTTAGCTTTGGTAGAACCGATGTCAGGCACAAGTTCCAACAGATACTTCTGAGACAGAATCAGATTGAGACATCTTGCAGAATGTAAAAGAAAAAACAACATATAAAGCAAAATTATCAATTTCCTTATATTACAGTTTCAGGAATGGGAAAAAATGCAAATAGCATAGCTTTCTGACATAGAAAAAGGCAAGAGGCAAACAGCAATGGGGCAAATAAATAATGAAAAAAGTTTGGCGCCAAGTATGACGCACAACGTAACTTAAATTTTTGGCGCCAACCATGTCCGGAAATTACACACTCTCGTCACTAACGACGCAACCCTGTGTGAAACTCCTGCATCAATTACAACGCCGGAAATTACGAACTTGCATCAACTGACGTGCCTTTCGCGCCAAAAAATTATCGCGCCAAGAGTGACGCAATAAAGTGTAGCATTTGGCGCACCCGCGACCCTAAGTCAGCCCGCAATTTGAAACAAAGTAGTCAATTGAAAAAAAGAATAAATCCCAGGTAAGAAAATAATATGACAATCTGCAAAAGGAAATACATGAACCTGACTCATGGCAAATATAAGTACAATACACATATTTAGAACTTTATATAAATGCATAAAGTGCCAAAACCATAGCTGAGGTGTTTAAGTAATAAAAACATACTTACCCAAAGACACCCATCCACATATAGCAGATAGCCAAACCAGTACTGAAACAGTTATCAGTAGAGGTAATGGTATATGAGAGTATATCGTTGATCTGAAAAGGGAGGTGGGAGATGAATCTCTACGACCGATAACAGAGAACCTATGAAAAAGACCACAGTTAGGAAAATCCTTGCATTCAATAGGTGATACTCTCTTCACGTCCCTCTGACATTCGCTGTACTCTGAGAGGAATCAGGCTTCAAAATGCTGAGAAGCGCATGTCAACATAGAAATCTTAGCACAAACTTACTTCACCATCTCCATAGGAGGCAAAGTTTGTAAAACTGAATTGTGGGTGTGGTGAGGGGTGTATTTATAGGCATTTTGAGGTTTGGGAAACTTTGCCCCTCCTGGTAGGATTGTATATCCCATACGTCACTAGCTCATGGACTCTTGCCAATTACATGAAAGAAATCTAATTCTAGAAAGTATTGTACTGCCATTAACCCAATATTATGTTGAATATTAGAAAATAAAGCTGCAACATTGCAACTAATCCAAATGCTGTTTTTTAAACCCAGAATTGGTAATGACCTCAGCTTACTCAGTAAATCCTTAGCGTCTTTAATGTATAATTCAAGATTTATTATCATTTTCTTACGGAAAATATCAAAATAACAAGATAAATTATATGTTAAGCACCCAATTCCTGAGATGAAGTGACTCCCAGGGGGGTTGACAAGACTGTTATGTATTTTTGGCAAATGATAATAATATGCCACATTAGGTTTTTCTGGCATCAGAAATTGCCTTTCTTTCTTGTTAAGCACCCCCTGGGAGTACTCATCATCTATTAATCTAATCAACTCTCTAGAGTATGTCAGAGTGGGGTCAAAAGACAAAGTTTTATAGTACAAATTATCTCTAAGGCCTCTATTTATCAAGCTGTCAACTGCAAATACGCTGGAATTCCGCAGCGTATTTGTTGTGAGCTTGATTCGCCTTAGTTATCAAAGGCTAGAGACCAGCAAAAGTAGAATTTAGTGACGTGACATACAATCCGCCATACTCAGTCCGACACAGATCGATGGTTACGTCACTCCAGATGTTCCGATCGCAAGTTCGGCACAATCTGACTACTTTTGAAAGTTATCAAGATCCTACCAGGTACACTCGGCACGTTTCCGGCCCAGCGTACCTGGTTTTCAATCCTCAGCCCTGGAGGCAGCGGATGCCATAGGAATCAATGGGAGTCTGACAGCAGCGAAAGTTCGCTGCTGCCCGATATCCCATTGATTTCTATGGAAAAAGTCTACACCTAACACCCTAACATGTACCTCGAGTCTAAACACCCCTAATCTGCCCCCCTACACCGCCGCCACCTACATTGTACTTATTAACCCCTAAACCGCCGCTCCCGCACCCCGCCGCAACTATAATAAATATATTAACCCCTAAACCGACGCTGCCGGACCCCGCTGCCACCTACATTATACCTATTAACCCCTAATCTGCCATCCCCTATACCGCCGCCACCTACATAAAGTTGTTAACCCCTATCCTGCCAATCCCGTACCCCGCCGCAACTAAATAAATTGTTTAACCCCTAAACCGCCGCTCCCGGAGCCCACCGCCACCTACATAATATTTATTAACCCCTAATCTGCCCCCCCTACACCGCCGCCACTATAATAAAGTAATTAACCCCTAAACCTAAGTCTAACCCTAACCCTAACACCCCCTAACTTAAATAAATCTAAATAAATATTACTATTATTAACTAAATTATTCCTATTTAAAACTAAATACTTACCTATAAAAAAAAACCTAAGATAGCTACAATATAACTAATAGTTACATTGTAGTTATTTTAGGATTTATTTTTATTTTACAGGCAAGTTTGTATTTATTTTAACTAGGTACAATAGCTATTAAATAGTTCTTAACTATTTAATAACTACCTAGCTAAAATAAATACAAAATTACCTGTAAAATAAAACCTAACCTAAGTTACAATTACACCTAACACTACACTATCATTAAAATAATTACATAAAGTAACTACAATTAAATAAAGCTAATTACATTTAAATAAAATTAACTAAAGTACAAAAACCCCCCACTAAATTACAGAAAATAAAAAAAGACAAGAATTTTAAACTAATTACACTTAATCTAATCCCCCTAATAAAATAAAAAAAAGCCCTACCCTACACTAAATTACAAATAGCCCTTAAAAGGGCCTTTTGCGGGGCATTGCCCCAAAGTTATCAGCTCTTTTACCTGTAAAAAAAGAAATACAACCCCCCCAACATTACAACCCACCACCCACCCACACACCCAACCCTACTCTAAAACCCACCCAATCCCCATTTAAAAAAAAAAACTAACACTAACCCCCTGAAGATCACCCTACCTTGAGCCGTCGGGCACAAGTGGACCTCCAGACCAGCAGAAGTCTTCATCCTATCCGGGCAGAAGAGGACATCCAGACCGGCTTCTATCTTCTTCCATCCGTAGCGGAGTGGGTCCATCTTCAATCCATCCGACGCGGAGCATCCTCTTCCATCGACGTCCTAACACTGAATGAAGGTTCCTTTAAATGACGTCATCCAAGATGTCGTCCCTTAAATTCCAATTGGCTGATAGGATTCTATCAGCCAATCGGAATTAAGGTAGGAAAAATCCTATTGGCTGATGCAGTCCTCTGCTCATTGCACAGTACTTGGTGCGCAGCTTTTTGACAGCTTTCTTGATAAATTTGGCGAACGTATTCAGGTCCACAGCAGCGATGTTAGGCGAGCTTAGGCGAGCGTATTGGTGCCGGCGAATGCTAGAAAGTAGACAGCTCAATAAATAGAGGCCTAAGTATGCAATCTGCTTCCTTCAAGTAATGAGATTTATTCTGTAGTACTACCCCTCCACCCTTGTCCGCCTATCTTATTATGATATCCGTATCTGACATCAGATTAGATATGGCTTTCCTCTCAAGCTTGTTGAGATTTCCTCTGTCCAGATTAAAATGTTTTATCCCATCTAGATCATTCAACACAAGTTTCCCAAAAACTTCCAAATTTGAATTTACTGGTACATTGGGATTAAAATTAGAAATAGGATGCACATCAGTATGTATTACACCATTGCACATATGTTCCCATAGATCCTGCGGATCAAAACATAAAAAGTCATTGGTATCTCTTTCTGCCATGTGATCAGTTAAGATAACCTGCATTTTGGAGTTTTTCAGTTTCTTGAATGCAAAATAATGTTGTATAGATAGTTTCCTTACAAACTTATTGATATCAACAAATTGATCAAAAATATTGTGTGAATTGGAAGGACTAAAATGTAAGCCCCTCCCCAAAATGCAAATCTCTGTGTTATTAAGCTGCCGATCTGATAAATTATATTCCCAAATCTATACACTACAATAGGTTCAATAGGTTATGCCAGAGGGATATGGAAATTAAGAACCCTATCACCGAAGAGACTCAATGAGAATGTAGATTTGGCAGCCTTTTAAAAAGGTTTTCATATCCAATATTTGTAGGGATTTTTTTTATAATTTTGAGCTTCTAGTTTGTTAGTTTTTTAGGTGACTATTGAAAATGTTTCATTTTAATAATAGTATATGCATGGAATTATCTCAATCCATGATACTGTGGGCGCTTTTGTATATACATGCTATGGGGTGTTTGGTTTAGAGATTTTTATATGCATCTTTAGGTTTAATAGATTTTTTATATAAATCCCTTCTTTTAGCATGAGATAGGATATACTACTGTGCCGTACTAGTGCTCAGTCATGTCAGAATGGGTTGTAATATTGTGAGTATAGTACATGTTATGGAGTATGTATATTAGAACTTGGTATAGGAACGTAAGCAATTGTTTAATTAGAATTGGGCCATTCTGTATGTTTTTTTTCTCTCTAATGCATTTGTTCTGCATATCAACAATAGCCCAGTAACTTATTTTAGCATAGGTTTCCAGTCATCAGTCCTTATCGGAGTAACAGTCCCGCCTCCTGACATCGGATTGGTGAAGGGTTGGGAGTTGTTTTTTGTTTCCATAGCAACACAGTGAAAACTCCGGTGGTCATACTGACGAATGGTGATGTATGATCATGTGGCATACCTGTCACCGATGTGCTGTTTTGAAAGCGGAGGCTGTTTTCCCTGGTAAGATACTTGCGACCGGCAGTCCGGTGAACTAGCAAATGTGTTTTAGGAGGTCATTTTGTGCAATATGAATATTAGATGCAATTGATTTATGTATTTTGTAATATTTGGTAAATCTCATTTGAACTTTTAATTCTCATCTGAATAGGAGGTTTAAACATCATAGCCACTTTTTACTCCTCTATATAGGGGTGGGTTTGTGCAATTGTGCGAGTATTTGGTAACTATTTAACTATGTATTATCATTATACAAGCTTTTAAACTATGTATTATCATTACACAAGCATTGACAGTTTGAATGGAGGGGATATTTTGATTAAATCATGTCTGCTCACAACGGATGATAATTACCAATTATAGGCCCCAATTTATCAAAGGTGTTGCGGATCTGATCTGACACTGCGGATCAGGTCCGCAACACCTCGCTAAATGCGGAGAGCAATACACTCTCCGCATTTAACATTGCACCAGCAGCTCACAAGAGCTGCTGGTTCAACGCCGCCCCCTGCTGACTAGCGGCCAACCGGCCGCCAGCAGGGAGGTGTCAATCAACCCGATCGTATTCGATCAGGTTGATTTCCGGCAATTCCTGTCCGCCCGCTCAGAGCAGGCGGACAGGTTATGGAGCAGCGGTCTTTAGACCGCTGCTTCATAAATTGTGTTTCTGGTGAGTCTGAAGACTCGCCAGAAACACGGCCCTTCAAGCTCCGTACGGAGCTTGATAAATGGGCCTGATAGTCATGTGTGCAGTTTCCTACCTAGGTATTGGGTATTTTCCAATTATTTTTCAGCTGTCCAATGTCTTATATAGTGTGTGTTTTTCATTCATTATTTTTATATTCACTGCCTGAGAAAAGGGTGCCATAAGCAGACGTGTTGCAGATTTTGCAAATGTTTTTACTTATGTTTTATTAAATTACCACATAGATATAGTGGTTTTTTGCTTTTTAAGAGCTCTGAGTATTTTTTTTTTTGGTCATTTTTATTATTTGACCTTCATCCATATCGGACATTTACCTGATAGCTGGAGTGAGCCAGATGGGGGGCTCCTAATCCATCCAGCCTGCCTGATTTGCACTGAATTAAAGTGTGCTGCTTTTGTGAGTATTACTCATATGAGGGAACTGGGAGGAATCCATATATTGTTGTGATTTTCTGCACCATTGGAGCTTCTTCCCCCTCCCTCTTTACTTGCACATATAGCAGATTTAGGGTGCTGGAATAGAGTTGGCTCTCTGTTGGGCTCTGATCTATCCAGCCTGTCAGACTTGCGCTGCATTATAGTGCATTATTTTTGTGAGTACCTTTCTGTAGAGGGTTTTTTTTGGAATAATTTTGGTTTATATTGTAACCATCTGCACCATTGGAGCGCCTTTGTTTTCTTTTTTCCTTATTTAGTATTTCCACCTGTTACAAGAAGTGCTGTTCCTGGTGTGTATCTAACGACGATGGAGACCTCTGGAGGGCGCCTTTGTCCTCTGGGAGCATCTTTGATGGACACAATTTGGTGACTTTAAATACACACATGTTCTAGCACTATTAAATGAACCAGGGGGATTTTCAAAATCACTAAGGTCTACAAAGAGGAACTTTTAATTTTAGCAGTGGCACACAAAGGTTGCTTTATCTGTAGCATTCCCTGAGACTGTCTGCACTGATTATTTAGCATTCATACATGTTATTGCATTTTATTTCAATTATTTATTTACCACCAATGGTTTTTGGTTTTATATGTATATTATGCTTTAAGTGATGTTATCTTACTAGCAGCATAAAAATGTATTTCTTTCATGTAATTAGCAAGAGTCCATGAGCTAGTGACGTATAGGATATACATTCCTACCAGGAGGGGCAAAGTTTCCCAAACCTCAAAATGCCTATAAATACACCCCTCACCACACCCACAATTCAGTTTTACAAACTTTGCCTCCGATGGAGGTGGTGAAGTAAGTTTGTGCTAGATTCTACGTTGATATGCGCTCCGCAGCAAGTTGGAGCCCGGTTTTCCTCTCAGCGTGCAGTGAATGTCAGAGGGATGTGAGGAGAGTATTGCCTATTTGAATGCAGTGATCTCCTTCTACGGGGTCTATTTCATAGGTTCTCTGTTATCGGTCGTAGAGATTCATCTCTTACCTCCCTTTTCAGATCGACGATATACTCTTATATATACCATTACCTCTGCTGATTCTCGTTTCAGTACTGGTTTGGCTTTCTACAAACATGTAGATGAGTGTCCTGGGGTAAGTAAATCTTATTTTCTGTGACACTCTAAGCTATGGTTGGGCACTTTGTTTATAAAGTTCTAAATATATGTATTCAAACATTTATTTGCCTTGACTCAGAATGTTCAACTTTCCTTATTTTCAGACAGTCAGTTTCATATTTGGGATAATGCATTTGATTTAATAATTTTTTCTTACCTTTAAAAATTTGACTTTTTTCCCTGTGGGCTGTTAGGCTCGCGGGGGCTGAAAATGCTTCATTTTATTGCGTCATTCTTGGCGCGGACTTTTTTGGCGCAAAAATTATTTTCCGTTTCCGGCGTCATACGTGTCGCTGGAAGTTGCGTCATTTTTTGACGTTATTTTGCGCCAAAAATGTCAGCGTTCCGGATGTGGCGTCATTTTGGCGCCAAAAAGCATTTAGGCGCCAAATAATGTGGGCGTCTTATTGGCGCTAAAAAATATGGGCGTCGCTTTTGTCTCCACATTATTTAAGTCTCATTTTTCATTGCTTCTGGTTGCTAGAAGCTTGTTTTTTGGCATTTTTTCCCATTCCTGAAACTGTCATTTAAGGAATTTGATCAATTTTGCTTTATATGTTGTTGTTTTTTCTCTTACATATTGCAAGATGTCTCACGTTGCATCTGAGTCAGAAGATACTACAGGAAAATCGCTGTCTAGTGCTGGATCTACCAAAGCTAAGTGTATCTGCTGTAAACTTTTGGTAGCTATTCCTCCAGCTGTTGTTTGTATTGATTGTCATGACAAACTTGTTAAAGCAGATAATATTTCCTTTAGTAAAGTACCATTGCCTGTTGCAGTTCCTTCAACATCTAAGGTGCAGAATGTTCCTGATAACATAAGAGATTTTGTTTCCGAATCCATAAAGAAGGCTATGTCTGTTATTTCTCCTTCTAGTAAACGTAAAAAATCTTTTAAAACTTCTCTCCCTACAGATGAATTTTTAAATGAACATCATCATTCTGATTCTGATAACTCTTCTGGTTCAGAGGATTCTGTCTCAGAGGTTGATGCTGATAAATCTTCATATTTATTTAAAATGGAATTTATTCGTTCTTTACTTAAAGAAGTTCTAATTGCTTTAGAAATAGAGGATTCTGGTCCTCTTGATACTAATTCTAAACGTTTGGATAAGGTATTTAAATCTCCTGTGGTTATTCCAGAAGTTTTTCCTGTTCCTAATGCTATTTCTGCAGTAATTTCCAAAGAATGGGATAAATTGGGTAATTCATTTACTCCCTCTAAACGTTTTAAGCAATTATATCCTGTGCCGTCTGACAGATTAGAATTTTGGGACAAAATCCCTAAAGTTGATGGGGCTATTTCTACCCTTGCTAAACGTACTACTATTCCTACGTCAGATGGTACTTCGTTTAAGGATCCTTTAGATAGGAAAATTGAGTCCTTTCTAAGAAAAGCCTATCTGTGTTCAGGTAATCTTCTTAGACCTGCTATATCTTTGGCTGATGTTGCTGCAGCTTCAACTTTTTGGTTGGAAACCTTAGCGCAACAAGTAACACATCATGATTCTCATGATATTATTATTCTTCTTCAGCATGCTAATAATTTTATCTGTGATGCCATCTTTGATATTATCAGAGTTGATGTCAGGTTTATGTCTCTAGCTACTTTAGCTAGAAGAGCTTTATGGCTTAAGACTTGGAATGCTGATATGGCTTCTAAATCAACTCTACTTTCCATTTCTTTCCAGGGTAACAAGTTATTTGGTTCTCAGTTGGATTCTATTATTTCAACTGTTACTGGTGGGAAAGGAACTTTTTTACCACAGGATAAAAAATCTAAGGGTAAAAACAGAGCTAATAATCGTTTTCGTTCCTTTCGTTTCAACAAAGAACAAAAACCTGATCCTTCATCCTCAGGAGCAGTTTCAGTTTGGAAACCATCTCCAATCTGGAATAAATCCAAGCCAGCCAGAAAGGCAAAACCTGCTTCTAAGTCCACATGAAGGTGCGGCCCTCATTCCAGCTCAGCTGGTAGGGGGCAGGTTACGTTTTTTCAAAGAAATTTGGATCAATTCTGTTCACAATCTTTGGATTCAGAACATTGTTTCAGAAGGGTACAGAATTGGTTTCAAGATGAGACCTCCTGCAAAGAGATTTTTTCTTTCCCTTGTCCCAGTAAATCCAGTAAAAGCTCAAGCATTTCTGAATTGTGTTTCAGATCTAGAGTTAACTGGAGTAATTATGCCAGTTCCAGTTCAGGAACAGGGGATGGGGTTTTATTCAAATCTCTTCATTGTACCAAAGAAGGAGAATTCCTTCAGACCAGTTCTGGATCTAAAAATATTGAATCGTTATGTAAGGATACCAACGTTCAAGATGGTAACTGTAAGGACTATTTTGCCTTTTGTTCAGCAAGGGAATTATATGTCCACAATAGATTTACAGGATGCATATCTGCATATTCCGATTCATCCGGATCATTATCGGTTCCTGAGATTCTCTTTTCTGGACAAGCATTACCAGTTTGTGGCTCTGCCGTTTGGCCTTGCTACAGCTCCAAGAATTTTTACAAAGGTTCTCGGTGCCCTTCTGTCTGTAATCAGAGAACAGGGTATTGTGGTATTTCCTTATTTGGACGATATCTTGGTACTTGCTCAGTCTTTACATTTAGCAGAATTTCATACGAATCGACTTGTGTTGTTTCTTCAAGATCATGGTTGGAGGATCAATTTACCGAAAAGTTCATTGATTCCTCAGACAAGGGTAACCTTTCTGGGTTTCCAAATAGATTCAGTGTCCATGACTCTGTCTTTAACAGACAAGAGGCGTCTAAAACTGATGGCAGCTTGTCGAAACCTTCAGTCACAATCATTCCCTTCGGTAGCCTTATGCATGGAAATTCTAGGTCTTATGACTGCTGCATCAGACGCGATCCCCTTTGCTCGTTTTCACATGCGACCTCTTCAGCTTTGTATGCTGAATCAATGGTGCAAGGATTACACAAAGATATCTCAATTAATATCTTTAAAACCGATTGTTCGACACTCTCTAATGTGGTGGACAGATCACCATCGTTTAATTCAGGGGGCTTCTTTTGTGCTTCCGACCTGGACTGTAATTTCAACAGATGCAAGTCTCACAGGTTGGGGAGCTGTGTGGGGATCTCTGACGGCACAAGGAGTTTGGGAATCTCAGGAGGTGAGATTACCGATCAATATTTTGGAACTCCGTGCAATTTTCAGAGCTCTTCAGTTTTGGCCTCTTCTGAAGAGAGAATCGTTCATTTGTTTTCAGACAGACAATGTCACAACTGTGGCATACATCAATCATCAAGGAGGATCTCGAATTTTGGTTTGGGCGGAATCCAGCTCCTGTCTAATCTCTGCGGTTCATATCCCAGGTGTAGACAATTGGGAAGCGGATTATCTCAGTCGCCAAACGTTGCATCCGGGCGAATGGTCTCTTCACCCAGAGGTATTTCTTCAGATCGTTCAAATGTGGGAACTTCCAGAAATAGATTTGATGGCGTCCCATCTAAACAAGAAACTTCCCAGGTATCTGTCCAGATCCCGGGATCCTCAGGCGGAGGCAGTGGATGCATTATCACTTCCTTGGATGTATCATCCTGCCTATATCTTTCCGCCCCTAGTTCTTCTTCCAAGAGTAATCTCCAAGATTCTGAAGGAATGCTCGTTTGTTCTGCTGGTAGCTCCGGCATGGCCTCACAGGTTTTGGTATGCGGATCTTGTCCGGATGGCCTCTTGCCAACCGTGGACTCTTCCGTTAAGACCAGACCTTCTGTCACAAGGTCCTTTTTTCCATCAGGATCTGAAATCCTTAAATTTAAAGGCATGGAGATTGAACGCTTGATTCTTCGTCAAAGAGGTTTCTCTGACGCTGTGATTAATACTATGTTACAGGCTCGTAAATCTGTATCTAGAGAGATATATTATAGAGTCTGGAAGACTTATATTTCTTGGTGTATTTCTCATCATTTTTCTTGGCATTCTTTCAGAATTCCGAGAATTTTACAGTTTCTTCCTGATGGTTTAGATAAAGGTTTGTCCGCAAGTTCCTTGAAAGGACAAATCTCTGCTCTTTCTGTTCTTTTTCACAGAAAGATTGCTATTCTTCCTGATATTCATTGTTTTGTACAAGCTTTGGTTCGTATAAAACCTGTCATTAAGTCAATTTCTCCTCCTTGGAGTTTGAATTTGGTTCTGGGGGCTCTTCAAGCTCCTCCGTTTGAACCTATGCATTCATTGGACATTAAATTACTTTCTTGGAAAGTTTTGTTCCTTTTGGCCATCTCTTCTGCCAGAAGAGTTTCTGAATTATCTGCTCTTTCTTGTGAGTCTCCTTTTCTGATTTTTCTTCAGGATAAGGCGGTGTTGCGAACTTCTTTTGAATTTTTACCTAAAGTTGTGAATTCCAACAACATTAGTAGAGAAATTGTGGTTCCTTCATTATGTCCTAATCCTAAGAATTCTAAGGAGAAATCGTTGCATTCTTTGGATGTTGTTAGAGATTTGAAATATTATGTTGAAGCTACTAAATCTTTCAGAAAGACTTCTAGTCTATTTGTTATCTTTTCCGGTTCTAGAAAAGGCCAGAAAGCTTCTGCCATTTCTTTGGCATCTTGGTTGAAATCTTTAATTCATCTTGCCTATGTTGAGTCGGGTAAAACTCCGCCTCAGAGAATTACAGCTCATTCTACTAGGTCAGTTTCTACTTCCTGGGCGTTTAGGAATGAAGCTTCGGTTGATCAGATTTGCAAAGCAGCAACTTGGTCCTCTTTGCATACTTTTACTAAATTCTACCATTTTGATGTATTTTCTTCTTCTGAAGCAGTTTTTGTTAGAAAAGTACTTCAGGCAGCGGTTTCAGTTTGAATCTTCTGCTTATGTTTTTCGTTAAACTTTATTTTGGGTGTGGATTATTTTCAGCAGGAATTGGCTGTCTTTATTTTATCCCTCCCTCTCTAGTGACTCTTGTGTGGAAAGATCCATATCTTGGGTAATCATTATCCCATACGTCACTAGCTCATGGACTCTTGCTAATTACATGAAAGAAAACATAATTTATGTAAGAACTTACCTGATAAATTCATTTCTTTCATATTAGCAAGAGTCCATGAGGCCCGCCCTTTTTTTGTGGTGGTTATGATTTTGTATAAAGCACAATTATTCCAATTCCTTATTTTATATGCTTTCGCACTTTTTTATCACCCCACTTCTTGGCTATTCGTTAAACTGAATTGTGGGTGTGGTGAGGGGTGTATTTATAGGCATTTTGAGGTTTGGGAAACTTTGCCCCTCCTGGTAGGAATGTATATCCCATACGTCACTAGCTCATGGACTCTTGCTAATATGAAAGAAATGAATTTATCAGGTAAGTTCTTACATAAATTATGTTATTTTTCTTTTACTGGTTGATGTGTAGCTATTTCTAGCACACTTTTAAGTTTTTACATTGTATTTTATCTTGGGAAGGCTGTAGAGGACTTCCACTTTTTAAAGTTGCTTTACACATCAGGTGAGTGGCATATTGTTTATTCTTATTCTATATTCCTATATTCACATATATATTTCACATACAATTTTTTAATTTCCATTATATATATATATATATATATATATATATATATAGATAGATAGATAGATAGATAGATAGATAGATAGATAGATAGATAAATATCTAGTAAAACGCACAGAAACACTTTTCGTAGTGTAGAAAGTTTTAATCCAATTTAGAAAGTAAAAACAGATTACACAATCCCCCTGAGTAGTACCTACTCACAAGATAAGACCTCATTCATATGAGGTAAGGTATGCGTCCTGTGTGGTGAGTTAAAGATGTCCAAACTGGGCAAATCAGGGCAACAGACCAATGAATGCAGATCATCTGTGTCGGCTACAGCCCTTATCTGATATCTGGTAACACCACAGGGAGCAGTATTATAAGCTCGATTAGCAACAACAGTAAAATGCTGGATATCCACAACCAGGCATGGCCACGTCCACCTTACGTCATGTTGCACCACACGCACACTGGTTGTACCATGGCTGGTTGTGGATCTTAAGGATTACAGGTGATAACTTGTGGATTATCAAAACCAAGCTTGCAGCAACTGGTATTGTGGCCTGTCTCAGTCACTGCCCAGACCCCCCCCCCCCTTTCAGTGTTTTTTTTTACATGTCTTTACATTATTTACTATTTACATCCATTACAAAATTATATTCCCTCCAGTGACACTGTATTCCTCTAAGTGATACTGGCTACATCTTTTTTTTAAATGAGACTGATTTAATTATTGTTAATTTTCTTTGCATTTTTTTAAGTAAATGCATTTGCTCGTAAACCAGAGTTTTTCATTTAGATAATACTACTAATGTTAATCTACTTTGCTTGTCATTGTTACACTGGTATTCTACTAAAACATTAGAATATTATTTTGTATAAAGTGTTGTTTGTTTATTTTATAGTAAAAGTGTTTCTATTTTAAGGGCCAATACCTGTATGTTGCTAACAATCAATAATAAATTAGACTTTAATCTGTTTAAGTTGATTCACATTAAGATTATACAAAATAAAATTAAAGGGACATAGAAGTAATACTTTTAGACAGAACATACTATTTTAAGAGACTTTTCAATGTTCATTTTGTATCAAATTTACTTTGTTATCTTGGTATCCTTGATAGGTAGGCTCAGGAGCAACAGTATACTACTAGTTGCTAGCTGCTAATTGGTTTGCATGCACCTATGCTTCTTGTCATTGACTCACCAGATGTGTTCAGCTAGAACCTACTCTTGCATTGCTGCTCTAAAACTGACTTTGACTTTGTGTTTAAACCACTGGCAGTCATTAAACCTATAGTTTTATTCAAGAAGTAGTACAATAATAATAATATGCTCTAACACATTAACAAATTTCCTTTTTGCACTTTTTTGTCCATTTAAACAAGATAAAGATGTGAAAGAAGAACACACATTGGGCGAGATTACATATGTGGTGTTGACCACAAAAGCCAGTGACGCCGGTGTTTAGTCCGGTTTTGCTATCACATATACTGCGGCGCATATAAATGCGGTGCATATATTTTACCCGTCGCCCACTAATTTTACTCCCATAAGCTAACATAGAACTGCGTTTCAAGTTGGTATCACATATTCAGTGCAAGGACTTAGGCTGCGAAAATGGAGAAATTTTACTCCATTTTCACCTCGCCACACATAGGCAGGCGCAGAAAGCCTTACGCTGAAAATTTGAGCACAGTAACTCCCATAAATCCCTGAAAAGATAATAACACCTAACGCATGCGCAATATCTACCTGTCAACCGCAATCCCTCACCGCAATAACTAAGAAATCCCTAATCTTACACTTATTAACCCCTAATCTGCCGCCCCCGACATCGCCAACAACTACATTATACTTATTAACCCCTAATCTGCTGCTCCGGACATCGCCGCCACAATAATAAACATATTAACCCCTAAACCTCCATACTCCCGCATCCCAAACACTAGTTAAATATTATTAACCCCTAATCTGCCGCCCCTAACATCGGCGCCACCTACCTACATTATTAACCCCTAATCTGCTGCCCCCAATGTCGCCGCCACTATACTAAATTTATTAACCCCTAAACCTAACCCCAAGTCTAACCCTAACCCCCACTAACTTTAATGTAATTAAAATAAATCTAAATAAAACCTACTATTAATCACTAAATAATGCCTATTTAAAACTAAATACTTACCTGTCAAATAAACCCTAAGCTAGCTACAATATAACTAATAGTACGTTGTAGCTAGCTTAGGTTTTATTTTTATTTCTACAAGTTTGTATTTATTTTAACTAGGTAGACTAGTTAGTAAATAGTTATTTTTTAATTTACCTGTAAAATAAAACATAACCTATCTTACACTAACACCTAACCTTACACTACAATTAAATCAATTACATAAATTAAATACAATTAACTAAATTACAATGACAAATTATCAGATATTTAAACTAATTACACCTAATCTAATAGCCCTATCAAAATAAAAAAGTCCCCCTAAAATAAAAAATCCCAGCCTAAACTAAACTATCAATAGCCCTTAAAAGGACCTTTTGCGGGGCATTGCCCCAAATAAATCAGCTCTTTTACCTGTAAAAAAACACAAACAACCCCCCAACAGTAAAACCCACCACCCACACAACCAACTCCCCCAAAGAAAAACCTAACTAAAAAACCTAAGCTCTCCATTGCCCTGAAAAGGGCATTTGGATGGGCATTGCCCTTATAAGGGAATTTAGCTCTTTTTCAGCCCAAACCCTAATCTAAAAATAAAACCCACCCAATAAACCCTTAAAAAAGCCTAACTTTAACGCCCGAAGATCCACTTACAGTTTTTGAAGACCCGACATCCATCCTCAACGAAGCCGGCAGAAGTCCTCAACGAAGCGGCATAAGTCTTCATCCAACTGGGCAGAAGTCTTCATCCAGACGGCATCTTCTATCTTCATACATCCGGCACGGAGCGGGTCCATCTTCAAGATATTTCTATCAGCCAATCGGAATTAAGGTTGAAGAAATCCTATTGCCTGTTGCAATCAGCCAATAGGATTGAGCTTTCATCCTATGGGCTGATTCAATCAAACAGTCAATAGAATGCAAGCTCAATCCAATTGGCTGATTGGATCAGCCAATTCGATTGAAGCTCAATCAGCCAATTGGAATTCAAGGGATGCCATATTGGATGACGTCATTTAAAGGAACCTTCATTGTTCAAGAAGTTGTCAATTGAAGAGGATGCTCCGCGCCGGATGTCTTGAAGATGGACCCGCTCCACGCCGGATGGATGAACATAGAAGATGCAGTCTGGATGAAGACTTCTGCCTGGTTGGATGAAGACTTCTGCCCAGTTGGATGAAGACTTCTGTTGAGGACTTCTGCTGGCTTCGTTGAGGATGGATGTCGGGTCTTCAAAAACTGTAAGTGGATCTTCGGGGGTTAGTGTTAGGCTTTTTTATTGGGTGGGTTTTATTTTTAGATTAGGGTTTTGTGCGGAAAAAGAGCTAAATGCCCTTTTAAGGGCAATGCCCATACAAATGCCCTTTTCAGGGCAATGGGGAGCTTAGGTTTTTTAGTTAGAATTTTATTTGGGGGGTTGGTTGTGTGGGTGATGGGTTTTACTGTTGGGGGTTGTTTGTATTTTTTTTTACAGATAAAAGAGCTGATTTCTTTGGGGCAATGCCCCGCAAAAGGCCCTTTTAAGGGCTATTTGTATTTAGTTTAGGCTAGGTTTTTTTTTATTTTGGGGGGCTTTTTTATTTTAATAGGGCTATTAGATTTGGTGTAATTAGTTTAAATATCTGATAATTTATTTTTTTATTTTGTGTAATTTAGTGGGGTTTTTTTGTAATTTAGTTAATTGTATTTAATTTATGTAATTTATTTAATTGTAGTGTAATGTTAGGTGTTAGTGTAAGACAGGTTAGGTTTTATTTTACAGGTAAATTTGTATTTATTTTAGCTAGGTAGTTAGTAAATAGTTAATAACTATTTAGTAACTATTCTACCTAGTTAAAATACATACAAACTTGCCTGTGAAATAAAACCTAAGCTAGATACAATGTAACTATTAGTTATATTGTAGCTAGCTTAGGGTTTATTTTGCAGGTAAGTATTTAGTTTTAAATAGGACTTATATAGTGATTAATAGTAGATTTTATTTAGATTTATTTTAATTACATTAAAGTAATAGGGTGTTAGGGTTAGGGTTAGACTTAGGTTTAGGGGTTAATAAATTTAGTATAGTGGCAGCGACATTGAGGGTGGCAGATTAGGGGTTAATAAATGTAAGTTGGTGGCGGCGATGTTAGGGGCAGCAGATTAGGGGTTAATAATATTTAACTAGTGTTTGCGATGCGGGAGTACGGAGGTTTAGGGGTTAATATGTTTATTATAGTGGCGGCGATGTCCAGAGCGGCAGATTAGGGGTTAATAAGTATAATGTAGGTGTTGGCGATGTCGGGGGCGGCAGATTAGGGGTTAATAAGTGTAAGATTAGGGATTTCTTAGTTATTGCGGTGAGGGATTGTGGTTGACAGGTAGATATTGCGCATGCGTTAGGTGTTATTATCTTTTCAGGGATTTACGGGAGTTACTGTGCTCAAACTTTCAGCATAAGGCTTGCTGCGCCTGCCTATGTGTGGCGAGGTGAAAATGGAGTAAAATTTCTCCATTTTCGCAGCCTAAGTCCTTGCGCTGAATATGTGATACCAACTTGAAACGCAGTTCTATGTTAGCTTATGGGAGTAAAATTAGTGGGCGGCGGGTAAAATATATGCACCGCATTTATATGTGCCGCCGTATATGTGATAGCAAAACCGGACTAAACACCGGCGTCACCGTCACTGGCTTTTGTGGTCAACACCACATATGTAATCTCGCCCAATGTGTGTTCTTCTTTCACATCTTTATCTTGTTTAAATGGACAAAAAAGTGCAAAAAGGAAATTTGTTAATGTGTTAGAGCATATTATTATTATTGTACTACTTCTTGCTTAAAACTATAGGTTTAATGACTGCCAGTGGTTTCAACACAAAGTCAAAGTCAGTTTTAGAGCAGCAATGCAAGAGTAGGTTCTAGCTGAACACATCTGGTGAGTCAATGACAAGAAGCATAGGTGCATGCAAACCAATTAGCAGCTAGCAACTAGTAGTATACTGTTGCTCCTGAGCCTACCTATCAAGGATACCAAGATAACAAAGTAAATTTGATACAAAATGAACATTGAAAAGTCTCTTAAAATAGTATGTTCTGTCTCAAAGTATTACTTCTATGTCCCTTTAATTTTATTTTGTATAATCTTAATGTGAATCAATTTAAACAGATTAAAATCTAATTTATGTTACAGCTTTGTAGCGTAGAACTCATAACTACTGACTTTCAGTTTATGTTATGGATCTTGACGTTTTAGGCTGCACCGCTCACTTTTTGGCCTCCCAGGCAGACTCGTAATACCAGAAAAAGGACTTTTGGAAAGCTGCGGAAGTTACGTTGCCTTACGGCCAAAAAAGTGTGCGGTGCCCCTAAACCTGCAAGACACATAATACCAGCAGTAGTGAAAAAGAGCCTTAACGCTGCTTTTTCACTCATACCGCAAAACTCGTAATCTAGCCGAAAGTATATTAACCCCTAAATTGCCAACCCCCCACAACACAATTAACCTAAATAAACTATTAACTCCTAAACCGCCAACCCCCCCCCCCCAACAATGCAAATAACTAATTAAATTACTAAGCCCCCTAACCTAACAGCCCCTAAATTAACTCCAATTACCTCAAATTAAAAAATACTAAATTACAATTAAAATAAAAAAACGTAGTTTAAATTAATCTAAAATTATAAAAAATAAAAAGTCTAATATTACAGAAAATAATAAACCAAATTATCAAAAATAAAAAAATTAAACCTAATCCCTTTGAAATTAAAAAAGCCCCCCAAAATAAAAACACCCCCTAATCTAAAATAAACTACCAATAGCCCTTAAAAGGGCCTTTTGTAGGGCATTGCCCTAAGTTTAACAGCTCTTTCACATAAAAAAAACTAAGTTCCCCCTAATAGTAAAAAACCCTCACCCACCAAAAAATATATATATATTTTAAAAAAAATAAAAAAAAGCCTGAGGCTAACCCCCAGATAGGTATATCACCGTTCCTGAAGTCCAGTGGTGAAATCTATTTTCAAGCTGCGACATCTTCTTCCATTGCGGCAAACTCTTCTATCTTCATCCAGGACCACGGAACTGAAGACCGGCCACCGCGGAGCCATGGAGCGTGGAGGATCCTCTTAGTTATTTGCGTTGTGGGGGTTGGCGGTTTAGGAGTTAATAGATTAATTAGGTTTATTGTGATGTGGGGGTTTGGTGATTTAGGGGTTAATAAGTTATTTAGTTACTTTGCGCTGTGGGGGTTTGGTGGTTTAGGGGTTAATAAGTTAATTAGTTACTTTGCAATGTGAGGGTTTGGTGGATTAGGGTTTAATAAATTACTTTGCGCTGTGGGGGTTTGGCGGTTTAGGGGTTAATAAGTTAATTAGTTACTTTGCGATGTGGGGGTTAATATATTTATTAGGTAGTTTGCAATGTTGGGGTTGGTGGATTTAGGGGTTAATACTTTTATTAGGTAGATTTCGATGTCGGTGAATGGCAGATAAGGGGTTAATACATTTTTTAGGTAGATCGAGATGTCGGTAAATGGCAGATTAGGGGTTATTAATTTAATTAGTTATATTGCGCTGTGGGGGGTTGTGGTTTAGGGGTCAATACTTTTATTATTAGTTGTGAAGTAGGGAGATTGCGGATATAGGTTTTTTTTTTTGTGTCGGGTTTATTTTTGGGAGCGGGTTAGACTTTTTACAGGAGATTTAACTTTTTTTTATTAAGCGCCGGAAGTTTCTAAAGTGCCGTAAGTCACTAGCGACTCCAGGAAACGTGTATTTACGCACATTTCTGGACATCGCTAGTTTATCCGACTTACAGCACTTTATGAACTGCTGGCGGGTTTTATGTGATTCCCCGATGTGCGAGGAGCAATTATGGTGGCGCAGCAGTTACGCTCAGGCCCGCGTCGCATATGTAATCTCGCCCATTATGAAAAGGATCATTGTTATGTGAGCAGATTAGATAAAGTGTATATTTAATACCTTTGTTACTTAATGATATATTTTCACAGCAAAGAAGCTGTTTAAGTTTGTTGCAAGTTGCTGAGGATACAGTTCATGGACTACAAAAACTAATGGTAAAGGTTTCACCTATTAAAATACATTTAGATAAGTTTAGTCTTGACACATTACATCTTCTTTAAGATCTTCTATTAACAATTCTTTAGTATATTTTGAGAATTCCGTTTCCTTCAGTTTATTTTACTGTGGAGTATATTTAGGCTAATATAAATTACATATTTCAAACATTAATTTTCACATGTATTTATTCTTCCAACACAAATCACACTTGTTATGATAAGTGTCAGTATTTTCCAATCTGTATAAAAAAATGGTGTCTCTCGTAAATATTTTGTGATTAGTGACTAATTAATGTTAACTAATTATTACATTATGATGGAAAACTGAAACAGAAACAGAGGCGCCACATGTGTAGATCAACAAGAACCGCAATATCCAAAAAAGACAAGACACAGGGTACTCACAAACGTGAAGGCACTCTGTTGTGCCAGTGGGAGAGGGCTGGTATTTTAACAGCAAACCAGCTGGCTGTACAAAGGAATCCCCGTTGTGACAGGCAACACTGGAATCCTATGGCTTCAGGTCTCCAAACTGCCAGTCTTGCATAGAAAGCCTTCCTCAGGCTGGAACTGGAATTAGGAATGGGAGAGGGGCTGGTCTGCCCTTAGGTTACTAACAAGGAGACTGCCACACTATCACCAGACTTGTAAAAGGTAAAATTAGTATTTTATTATACACAATAAAAATACCAACGGTATAACAAATTACAGCTTGGTGTGTGAAAAACAAATCTACTCTCAATCTACAGAGATAATAGTGACGCGTTTCTCGGGGATAACCCCATTTCCTCAGGCTTGTATACTCTGTATCCATCTGAATGCCCTTTAAATAGGGCTAAGTAACCACATGTTCCAATAAACACTCCCCTTCCTTTACAAATATGGACCAATGATATCCTTCCTTTCCCAATACGCCCATTTGTTGCTTAAATTATAGTTATAGGGTAGTAGATTCAGGAGTAATTTGAGGAAGCACTTCTTTACAGAAAGAGTGATTGATTTTTGGAATAAACTTCCTCAAGAGGTAGTAGCAACAAACACTGTGGGGGACTTTAAAAATGCATGGGACAAGCATAAGGCTATCCTACGAACTAGATAAGTTTATACTGTTAGGTAAGGTTGGGCAGACTTGCTGGGCCTATGGCTCTTATCTGCCGTCAATATCTATGTTTCTATGTTTCTATGCTGCTAATTATCTATAGGAGTGTAATTGGGGATCGATCAATTGCATTTTTCTAAAAGCCAAATAATATGATGTGACAAATACAGGGTTAAATGAACATATCAGCTAGATCTATTATCTGACTACATGCACCGTTTTATGAACTGACCCTTTTATGAAATCACTCCAAATATATAAAAATAAGGGTTTTTTTTTGCTATAGCACATATTAATATATTTTCAAATTTATTCACATTCTAGATAGCACAATTTATCAGACTTAATTTAGACAAAAATCTAGGTTTTATACGTTTATACAGCTAAAAATGTTTACACTCTTTGAGAAGCTGTATATCATATGGATTAAATTTATTGTGCTTGAATTCACATTATGGGGCCTAGTTATCAAGCCGTCAACCTCAAATACGCTGGAATTCTGCAGCGTATTTGTGGCGAGGCTGATTCACCTTAGTTATCAAAGGCTAGAGACCGGCAAAAGTAGAATTTTGTGACGTAAACTTCGATCCGCCGGACTCAGTCCGACACAGATCGATTCTTACCTCATTCCAGATGTTCCGCACACAAGTGCGGCACAATCTGACTACTTTTGCTAGTTATCAAAAAACTAGCAGGTACGCTCGGCACTTTTCCGGCCCAGCGTACATGGTTTTCAAACCGCCACCCTGGAGGCGGCGGATACCATAGGAATCAATGGGAGTCTGACCATAGCGAAAGTACAAGTTCGCTGCTGCCAGACATCCCATTGATTTCTATGGGAGATGTCTGCACCTAACACCCTAACATGTACCCCGAGTCTAAACACCCCTAAGCTGTCCCCCCTACACCGCCGCAACTAAATAAAGTTATTACCCCCTAAACCACCGCTCCCGGAGCCCACCGCAAGCTACTCTATACATATTAACCCCTAAACCGCCGCTCCCGGAGCCCACCGCAACTATAATATATGTATTAACCCCTAAACCGCCGCTCCCGGAGCCCACCGCCACCTACATTATACCTAGTAACCCCTATCCTGCCCCCCCTATACCACCGCCCTCTGTAATAAAGTTATTAACCCCTATCCTGCCGATCCCGCACCTCGCCGCAACTAAATAAATAGTTTAACCCCTAAACCGCCGCTCCCTGACCCTGCCGCAACCTATATTAAATTTATTAACCCCTAATCTGCCCCCCCTACACCGTCGCCACCTATAATAAATTTATTAACCCCTATCCTGCCCCCCACTACACCGCCGCCACTGTAATAAATTTATTAACCCCTAAACCTAAGTCTAACACTAACCCTAACACCCCCCTTACTTAAATATTAATTAAATAAATCTAAATAATATTTCTATTATGAACTAAATTAATCCAATTTAAAACTAAATACCTTTAAAATAAACCTAATATAGCTACAATATAAATAATAATTATATTGTAGCTATCTTAGGATTTATTTTTATTTTACAGGCATCTTTCAATTTATTTTAAATAGGTACAATAGCTATTAAATAGTTATTAACTATTTAATAGCTTACCTAGCTAAAATAAAGAGAAATGTACCTGTAAAATAAAAACTAACCTAAGTTACAATTACACCTAACACTACACTATACTTTAGTAAATTATTCCTATTTAAAATTAAATACTTACCTGTAAAATAAACCCTAAGATAGCTACAATGCAATTAATAATTACATTGTAGCTATTTTAGGGTTTATATTTATTTTACAGGTAACTTTGTATTTATTTTAGCTAGTTAGAATAGTTATTAAATAGTTATTAACTATTTAATAACTACCTAGCTAAATGAAATACAAAATTACCTGTAAAATAAATCCTAACCTAAGTTACAATTAAACCTAACACTGCACTATCATTAAATAAATAAATTAAATAAATTAACTACAAATAACTACAATTAAATACAATTACATAAACTAACTAAAGTACAAAAAAAAAACCTAAGTTACAAAAAATAAAAAAATAGGTTACAAACATTTAAAAAATATTACAACAATTTTAAGCTACTTACACCTAATCTAAGCCCCCTAATAAAATAACAAACCCGCCCCAAAATAAAAAAATGCCCTAACCTATTCTAAATTAAAAAAGTTCAAAGCTCTTTTACCTTACCAGCCCTTAAAAGGGCCTTTTGTGGGGGCATGCCCTAAAGAATTCAGCTCTTTTGCCTGTAAAAGAAAAATTCAACCCCCCCAACATTAAAACCCACCACCCACATACCCCTAATCTAACCCAAACCCCCCTTAAAAAAACCTAACACTAATCCCCTGAAGATCATCCTACCTTTAGTCGTCTTCACTCAGCCGAGCAGCGATGGAACTGAAGAGGACACCCGGAGCGGCAGAAGTTATCATCCAAGGGGCGCTGAAGAAATTTTCCATCATCTTCCAAGCAGCGCTGAAGAAGCCTTCTATCTGGGCGATGTCATCTTCCAAGCGGGGTCTTCAATCTTCAATCTTCATCCCGCCGACGCGGAACATCCTTCTTTACCGACAGACTACCGACGAATGAAGGCTCCTTTAAGGGACGTCATCCAAGATGGCGTCCCTTCAATTCCGATTGGCTGATAGGATTCTATCAGCCAATCGGAATTAAGGTAGGAAAAATCTGATTGGCTGATGGAATCAGCCAATCAGATTCAAGTTCAATCCGATTGACTGATCCAATCAGCCAATCAGATTGAGCTTGTTAATAGAAGCAGCCAATCGGATTGAACTTGAATCTGATTGGCTGATTCCATCAGCCAATCAGATTTTTCCTACCTTAATTCGTCGGTAGTCCGTCGGTAAAGAAGGATGTTCCGCGTCGGCGGGATGAAGATTGAAGATTGAAGACCCCGCTTGGAAGATGACATCGCCCGGATAGAAGGCTTCTTCAGTGCCGCTTGGAAGATGACATCGCCCTGATGGAAGAATTCTTCAGCGCCGCTTGGAGGATCACTTCATCGAATGGAAGATTTCTTCAGCGCCCCTTGGATGATAACTTCTGCCGCTCCGGGTCTCCTCTTCAGTTCCATCGCTGCTCGGCTGAGTGAAGACGACTAAAGGTAGGATGATCTTCAGGGGATTAGTGTTAGGTTTTTTTAAGGGGGGTTTGGGTTAGATTAGGGGTATGTGGGTGGTGGGTTTTAATGTTGGGGGGGGTTGTATTTTTCTTTTACAGGCAAAAGAGCTGAATTCTTTGGGGCGTGCCCCCACAAAAGGCCCTTTTAAGGGCTGGTAAGGTAAAAGAGCTTTGAACTTTTTTAATTTAGAATAGGGTAGGGCATTTTTTTATTTTGGGGGGGTTTGTTATTTTATTAGGGGGCTTAGATTAGGTGTAAGTAGCTTAAAATTGTTGTAATATTTTTTAAATGTTTGTAACCTATTTTTTTTATTTTTTGTAACTTAGGTTTTTTTTTTTTGTACTTTAGTTAGTTTATGTAATTGTATTTAATTGTATTTATTTGTAGTTAATTTATTTAATTTATTTAATGATAGTGTAGTGTTAGGTTTAATTGTAACTTAGGTTAGGATTTATTTTACAGGTAATTTTGTATTTCTTTTAGCTAGGTAGTTATTAAATAGTTAATAACTATTTAATAACTATTCTAACTAGCTAAAATAAATACAAAGTTACCTGTAAAATAAATATAAACCCTAAAATAGCTACAATGTAATTATTAATTGCATTGTAGCTATCTTAGGGTTTATTTTACAGGTAAGTATTTAATTTTAAATAGGAATAATTTACTAAAGTATAGTGTAGTGTTAGGTGTAATTGTAACTTAGGTTAGTTTTTATTTTACAGGTACATTTCTCTTTATTTTAGCTAGGTAAACTATTAAATGGTTAATAACTATTTAATAGCTATTGTACCTAGCTAAAATAAATTGAAAGATGCCTGTAAAATAAAAATAAATCCTAAGATAGCTACAATATAATTATTATTTATATTGTAGCTATATTAGGGTTTATTTTAAAGGTAAGTATTTAGTTTTAAATAGGATTCATTTAGTTAATAATAGAAATATTATTTACATTTATTGAAGTAATATTTAAGTTAGGGGGGTGTTAGGGTTAGTGTTAGACTTAGGTTTACTGGTTAATAATTTTATTACAGTGGCGTAGTGGGGGGCAGGATAGGGGTTAATAAATGTATTATAGGTGGCGACGGTGTAGGGGGGGCAGGATAGGGGTTAATAAATTTAATATAGTTTGCGTCGGGTTCAGGGAGCGGCGGTTTAGGGGTTAAACTATTTATTTAGTTGCGGCGAGGTGCGGGATAGGCAGGATAGGGGTTAATAACTTTATTATAGAGGGCGACGGTATAGGGGGGTGCAGGATAGGGTTTACTAGGTATAATGTAGGTGGCAGCGGTGTCCGGGAGCGGCGTTTTAGGGGTTAATACATTTATCAGAGTTGCGGCAGGGTCTAGGAGCGGAGGTTTATGGGGTTAGTAACTTTATTTAGTTGCGGGGGGCTCCGGGGGCGCCGGTATAGGGGGTAGAACAGTGTAGTTTAGTGTGGGTGCTTAGTGACAGGCTAGCAAGAAAGCTGGGAAAAAGCCGAAGAGCAGCGAGATCGGATGAGTGATAACTCTCACAGTCCGCTGCTCATCGCCCCGTACTTGGTGCGCGGCTTTTTGACAGCTTTATTTGATAACTTAGGCGAAATTTTTCAGGTCCGCAGCGGCAATGTGAGGCGAGCTTAGGTGGGCGTATTGGGCCAGCGAAGGCAGGAAAGTTGACACGTTGATAACTACCCCCCAATAGGTGTTCTTTGGTTGCTAAATATTTGTGATAACATCATAGAACTATTTTTGCCCCTATTTCATATTGATGATCATGATGTGTCCTTATTTTTAAGTTATATTCACACCAATATATATTCAGTTATTGTTTATTTATTATGAGCTTCGTTGCGCACATCACTATTTTACTATTTTTCTCTCATTTTGTATGTATGAATGTATCACATACAAGTGTTATGACCTGAACACGATAATCCTATTGAGACCTTAGTGTCCAGTTATAGCCAATCACGCGGCTTTATTTATGTAACTATTTAATATTCCCCCGGTTCCGATTATTGCCATTGGTTGAAGAATTGTAGTCTGTGTCTATACGTCACTTCCTTATTCTTGTAGTCCCGGATAACTAGACGGCTGGTCATGCTCAGACATTTCCGGTTACGCTACACTCTAACGTTGTAGTCCTCAAGAGTGATATAGCCTAACACATACGGGCTCCACTGAACATATGACTACACGTCACATCCTAAAATTTGTAGTTTCTAATAACAACTCTAGCGATCATCGAATCAGGTAAAGATTCAGGCACAAGCCCCCTAAATGTCCGTTTTCGATTGGTTGATGAGAAAACACAGACACACCTTGTTTACACAAATACAAGTACAAACTATTCACGATCGGTATCAGTTTATGTTCATTTAACCCTATATTTGTCACATCATAATATTTGGCTTTTAGAAAAATGCAATTGATCGATCCCCAATAACACTCCTATAGATAATTAGCAGCACAACTATAATTAAAGCAACAAATGGGCATATTGGGAAAGGAAGGATATCATTGGTCCATATTTGTAAAGGAAGGGGAGTGTTTATTGGAACATGTGGTTACTTAGCCCTATTTAAAGGGCATTCAGATGGATACAGAGTATACAAGCCTGAGGAAACGGGGTTATCCCCGAGAAACGCGTCACTATTATCTCTGTAAATTGAGAGGAGATTTGTTTTTCACACACCAAGCTGTAATTTGTTATACCATTGGTATTTTTATTGTGTATAATAAAATACTAATTGTTCCTTTTACAAGTCTGGTGATAGTGTGGCAGTCTCCTTGTTAGTAACCTAAGGGCAGACCATCCGATCTCCTGTTCCTAATTCCAGTTCCAGCCTGAGGAAGGCTTTCTATGCAAGACTGGCAGTTTGGAGACCTGAAGCCATAGGATTCCAGTGTTGCCTGTCACGACGGGGATTCCTTTGTACAGCCAGCTGGTTTGCTGTTAAAACACCAACCCGCTCCCACTGGCACAACAGAGTGCCTTCACGTTTGTGAGTACCCTGAGTCTTGTCTTGTTTGGATATTGAGGTTCTTGTTGATCTACACATGTGGCGCCTCTGTTTCTGTTTCAGTTTTCCATCATAGAAGTTTCATCATCCCTTTGGGTGAAGACCGAGAGCTGCCTTCCCATCGTATGGACATTTGAGGATACCTGTTGAACTATCCCTTATAGTTACACTAGTTATGACTAGTGCCGTGTTTGCATATATTTTAATTTTATTTCTTACACACAATTTTTTTACATTTATTTTGTATTCTGAGATATATACACATTAACCCTCGGGTTAAGATTGTGTATTTCATTATAGCGCCTCCTATAGGAGATCTGTGATATATAGGATTACGGGAACTCCTGTAATTGTAATAATTACATTAGCTACACTACTATCTGGCTATAGTGTAAATGTGATCAATAATTATTTGTTACAATTTGTTCTCAGATTCTTTGAACTTTAATTAGACAAGACTACAGCAAAAACTACCACAGCAATCATCATAAAATGAAGCAGGTCGACTGAGATTAGGAATTCCAGTTTAATTTACAAAACATTTTCTTACTTAGGTTTGGAACTATACAACTTAAAAAATCAGGGGCGCGATCCAATATATGGCGTAGTTTTCGGCGCAAGCGAGGGAAACCAAGCCGCCCGTAATTTCACCTCGCACATCGGGCTATCCAATATACGGCGCCGTCAGATGCTAAAGTGGGGTAAGTAGGACAAACTGGCGTTGTTCCGAAAAGTGCGCAAATACACATTTTAGTCGTCGCAAGTACTTACGTCAGTGTTTTGTTCACGTAAAGTCTCAATAAAGTGTAGTTTTATGCAAATTTGGCTAAGACTTGTAAAAATTACCCGCGACTCCATCTAAAACTGCGCAACGTAATTACGCTATTCAAAAGTCATATATAAACCCATGCGCATCCGCCATTTTCTTCAGTGTGTTTGGATGGTTCGTTGAGCTACAGCACACTACAGTGAGAAAGGCGCAGCATAATAGTTAGTTAAAGGGACATAATACTCATATGCTAAATCCCTTGAAACTGATGCAGTATAACTATAAAAAGCTGACAGGAAAATATCACCTGAGTATCTCTATGAAAAAAGGAAGATATTTTACCTCACAATCTCCTCAGCTCAGCAGAGTAAGTTCTGTGTAAAAAGTTATACTCAACTGCTCCCAGCTGCAGGTAAAAAATTTTTAAAAAAAATGAAGAAATGAACAGCAGCCAATCAGCATCAGCAGTGCTGAGGTCATGAACTTTTACTGTGATCTCATGAGATTTGACTTCACTCTCATGAGATTTCATTGTAAACTTCCTTTACCTGATTGGTGAAATAAGATGAGAGTGCACGATGCTCATCCCTTCAGATGTCCCAGGACAGACACACTAAAATGCTGCTTAGAAATCCTTTACAATGGGAGGTGGCTACTGAGGAACTTTTGAGGTAAAATATCTTTCTTTTTTACATAGAGATGTTCAGGAGATATTTTCTAGTCAGCTTTTTACAGCTATGCTGCATCACTTTCAAGTGTTTAAACATTTGGGTATTATGGCCCTTTAAGTCAGATTTTTGTTTGGGTAAGCTTGTACATTTACTTACACTTATTTTTACATATTGCACACATATTGCATACATACATATTCAAAATACACAAAACTTTTTTTTTCTAACACCTCACACATTTTATTTAAATTTTACAGGGTGATAGGCTGAGTGTTTGGTTGTGATTGTGTGTGATTGAACTGGGAGTGAGTGTGAGTGTGTGAGTGTGTGTAGTTTGAGGATGGCAGGGAGAGGGGAGCGGAGGAGGGGAGCGGAGTTGCAGGGAGAGGAGTATTGTAGTGGACAGGAGGAGCAGCGGGGTCCCCGTCAGGGAGTTAGTGGAGTGGGGAGAGGGAGAGTTAGAAGGGATGATGGGAGGGGAGATGCCCAGAGACAAGGCACACTTAGAAGAGGGACAGAGGGTGAACATGGGGGGAGGAGGGAGAGGATAGGGAGGAACCCACACCAGGGACATCCCAGGGAGGAAGCCAGGTGGCCACAGAGGAGGAGCGCATGAGATGCCCAAACTTCTCATTTGATGAGAATGTTGCGCTAGTCCAGGCCATCATGGACAACCACAGTGCCCTCTTTGACCAGGAGAAGGGCAAAGGCATTAAGGCATAATGCAGCATGGTTGGCGGTAGAGGATGCTGTAAACAGTGTGGCCCCACAGAGGAGGACTGTCGAGGGACTTAAAAAAAAGGTGGAATGATTGTAAGAGGTGGGTGAAAGAGAAGATGGGCCAGGAAGCCATGCAGCAGAGGGGAACAGGTGGTGGTCCACCCTTGGAAGCAGAATACAACGTCTGGCAGGAGATGATACGCAGATCCCTGAGTATCACAGCAGTCCGTGGACTTCCAGGGGCTCGTGACTCAGGGGTTGCAACCACAGCACCTCATGCTGGTGAGTAACATCCCACACACCAGTATGATATGTATTTGAGATATAACATCCTTTAATGTCACACATTCATGTACACAATGAGGAGCATGGTATTTGGCCTACTAACAAAAACATCTATAATTATATTTGACATTAATGCTACTTAACACAATGCAATTCATGATATGAGGGGAATAGTGCAATACTAACATGTCTCAGAGTAACACAGGCCACAAGTCATATGTAGAGTTTTAAGTAAATGGACACTATAGCCATCACAATACTTTTAGCTCAGAAAGCAGGTTCTGTGCCTACATCAGGCTAAAGTAAATTGTGTGACCATAGTGTCACTTAAAGAACACATTTTCTCCATCACTGACATGTACACATAACTATTGTATGAAACACATACCTGAATACTGTGCAGATTAAAATCCCTCATATCACAAATCACACTGTGCACATGCATGTTATACAGTTTGACATGAGAATGAGTATTGTCCCTAGCATGTATCAATGTACATTGTATGCCCACATGGACATATATATGACTGTACTAATCCCTATCATCATTTGACTCCTCCACAGAACCTCCTGTCACCAGGCTGCAAACAGGCATGCCGCCACCTCCACCACCACCACCACCACCAGTCACAGGCATGCAGTCACCTCCACCACCAGTCACAGCCATGCAACCACCTCCACCACCAGTCTTCAGGCAGCAACATGGACAGTATGCTCCCAGGCATCAGCAGGGTTGGATTGTCTCTGTTGAGGACCCAGAAGTGATGCCACCACCATTGGCATACGACCCTTGGCAAGATACCTGGCCTGAGGAATATCCTTTTGGCTTTGAGGGGGAGCCAAGTCAGCCACAAAGGGTCCATGTCTTTACCACCCCCCAACACAATATCAGGTCAGTCATGGCTTTTCCACACAGGAGATGTCGCAAGATATGCAAACTGGACAGGCTGAGTGGTCACACACTAGTCGTCAATGGGACTACCAATCCAGCCTGAGAGCTCCACCATCTGCTTCCCTTGGGAGAGCTCCACCATCTGCTTCCCTTGGGAGAGCTCCACCATCCGTATCCCTTGGGAGAGCTCCACCATCCGCTTCCCTTGGGAGAGCTCCACCATCCTCAGATGAGCATATAGCTGAGGCTGTCCCTGAAGCACCAGCAGCTGAAGTTGTCCCTGAAGCACCAGCAGCTGAAGTTATCCATGAAGCAGATGCAGCTGAAGCTATCCATGAAGCTGTTGCAGCTGAAGTTGTCCATGAAGCAGATGCAGCTGAAGTTGTCCATGAAGCAGATGCAGCTGAAGTTGTCCATGATGCACCAGCAGCTGAAGTTGTCCCTGAAGCACTAGCAGCTGAAGTTGTCCATGATGCACCAGCAGATAGAGCAGAACCTGCACTTAGAATCACTGCTGCTCAAGAGCCTGTAGATCCACTGTATTCTCCCCTGGGTGAGGAATACACTTAACTCCAGAGGAGGCTCATAACAAGCTGTGAGAGCATTCAAAGAGGCCAACAGAGGTTTCATAGGAGCCAAGAGAGGTTACTCAAGCGTAGCATCGAGCTGCAGAGAGACATTGCAGCATCATTAAATGGAATTGTACAAAATCAGTCTCAGATGATGAGAATCCAGTCTGATATGCAGATGCAGATGGACAATAGATGGCGGGAACAAAATCAACTCTTGGGTGTGTTGGTTAAGCACTTCACACACCAGCAGGACACTGCCTCCAGCCTTTCATCTGTGGCCAGCACTCCCAAACCAGGAGAACCAGGAAAATCCACTCCAGTCACCTCTGCCCCGTCATCCAAGAAGCCCAAAAAAAAAATATTCTTATAGTTCACCATAAATCTTGTCCTCTGTTATTTACCAAATAATTGTCATTCACATCCATGTGAGGGGTGTTTTAGTACACTAATACTGTTTAAACATATAATAAGGCCTGTGTGGAAATGGCCCAAAAAAGGTAATATTATCCTGTTTCTGACATATTCTTGTACTATAACTCCCATCCACAATAGTTGTTTCTGAAGGGTACATATAGTAATATTCACTTCTAAGATGTAAATCAATGTATCTCACATCTAACATAAATGGACACATTGGTATATATAGTAGTGATGTTACTGATAGGGTGGGCATTATCAGGTGTTTTAAGTCTGCAGGTGAGAGGTTGTGGTGTGTGTGATTGGTTTGACACAATTGTAAAGAGGCAGCCTTCAAGAAGGTGTTAGAAATGATCATATGAGCCTTCCTAGGTTTTGCTTTCAACTAAGAATACCAAGAGAACAAAGCAAGTGTTCTAATTAAATCTTAAAGTAGTTTGAAATAACATGTCCTATTTAAAAGAAGGAGGTTTTCTTTGGACTTGACTGTCCCTTTATATATTTTGGCATCAGTGCCAAGCTGTGTTAGCATTAGAATAAATTACACTCCACTGGGTTCTAAAGAGATGAAGGTAATCCAATTTAAAGTAAATAAGCAAGTATATGTCCACAATGTGATAAAGTACCTACAAGCTCAATCCATTTGATTATGTTGTGGCTTGAAACTATTTCAAATACACAAATAAACCTTAAAAAAGCAATATCATAGTATACTGTCCCTTTAACCTTGAGATCCTGCTTAAATGTATGTGTTTGTTAAGGCTTCCAGGGAGTTACATTGGTTTTTTAGTCAGTGCAAGGGCTCCTGCACCTGCAATTTGTAGCGAGATGAGAATGGAGTAGATTTTCTGAAATCTGCACGCGTAAGTCATTACGCTGTATATTGGATACCAAACCGCGCTTGTTTTGTATGTCAGTCTATGGGTAAAAAAAATACGGGCGAAGGCAGAAATATACGTGCGTAAGTTGTATGCTACGCCGTATATGTGATACCAAACCCGCGCAAAATTTGGTGTCGCCGGCTTCTGCGGGCGACGCTGCATATGGGATCGGGCCCCAGTTGTATGTGCTATTGTATGTGCTAAACATTTTGGGCTAGATTACAAGTTGAGATATTTATTGCTCGTCCGCAAATGGGCAAATTCGCCAGTTTGCAGGCGCTAGATGAATAACCAGCCATTACAAGTGGCTGATTATTGCTACCGTGAGCTTGCGGTAGCAATTAGCGTTCCACATATTAACCAAAAGTCAGAACTCTGGTTAGTTTTCTAAATATCACCCAATTACCCCCACATTTTAGTTTAATCATTTTTATTAAAAAATTAAAATTCAGCATTTTTATTTTTTATTAAAGTAACTTCATAAGGCAGTTATAAGGGGCTAAAGTTTGGTGTAAATTTGAAATAGATAGAAGAGACCATATTGTGTTAATATGTGTGTGTATATACATATTAACACATACATATATATATTTAAAATTGCTGCCCATCACTGCGCAACTTATCCCCCCTTTGCTGCGCTAGTTCCATTGGAGCCTATGCGTGCACTGATATTACAAAGTGGAGCGCAAATATCGCTTTCATGGTAGAGATATTTTGAGCTCCACTTATAATTTTGGCCTTAATCTTTAATACACACATGGGCAGATGTTGTTTTCAATCTTCTTTCAAGTTGCAGACGTTATGTCAATCTGGGCTTATATAGCGAATTTATATATATATATATATATATATATATATATATATATATATAGATAGATAGATAGATAGATAGATAGATAGATAGATAGATAGATAGATAGATAGATAGATATATATATATATAGAGAGAGCTGAAGGACGAAGCACTCTCTGGTCTTATCAAGTGTACAACACAATTTTATTTACAATGACGTTTCGGGGTGTTCACCCCTTCATCAGACCAACAAGAGTGAAAAGAATAAACAATCATTTAAATCAAATCTGATCCTCCCCCAACACAGAAATCCGACAAAACGATTGCCATGGTGATATCAAGTTGTTACAAAGTATGCAGCATCAAAAAACATAAAAAAACATAGTATCCACATTGATACCATGAAACATTGCAATACTTATTGTTTCTTAAGTGAGCGTAGCTAAAGTGATAATGCTAATAATATCCCTGACCTGAAACATGTGTGTGTTTGTCTAAGAAAATTGCACCCAGTAAAAATCACTACAATGGGACATATTGTCTACGAGATATAAGCTATGTTTTTACATTGTCTGATACATGGAAGACAGCAGCCATAGTATATAAATTATCAGATTGTGCTGTTGATGCTTACTGTAATTGTTTCAAAGGCTGATCATGCTTTAAGTGGTATCTGTCACATACGGCATGTATTACAATAAAGCCATGACAGTGTAAGAATCGTGTCAGCTTGGCCCCGTCCATATGGGGCGTGTATTAATGTGTCATTCATTCATTCCGGTTTCTAACTTGCATATCATATAACTAATTGTGTCATGGTCCTAGCAATAGGATGTCCCTATGGCATAAAGGGTGGATTACTAAGAAATAAGTAACAATACAGAGGCACGCTGGATATGTGGCACACCGGTGATAGAGCCACAAGATAATGACTGGCTGAATTAGGCTCAAAGATCAAAAACAGAAATAAAACCAAAATTACATCATCCTATAAATTCTAACAGATAGATGTGTTGGCATAGCATATGATATATACATAGTACATTTGCAATGTAAAAGTTGAGAAAATGAAAACAAATTTTATGCTGCTATTTCAACACCCCCAAAAAAAAAAAGTTTCTGTTGCTATTTCAACACCAAAAATAAATGAAGACAAAAAATGATCAAACGTTAGCTACTAAGAACTAACAAAAAATAATCAAAGACAAAATGAGTCAGGCTGATTACTTAAATTCAGACATATCAGATGTCAGGTGCCTACAGCCCTAAGACAATTGTACCTATGGCATAGTTAAACTAAAAATATCCTGTTGTACAGGCCAAAAGACAGGATTTCACAGGTATAGATCCGATGTATATCTATAGATCAAATGTAAAAGTTGAAAAAAAATGAAAACAAATGTTATGTTGCTATTTCAACACCAAAAATAAATTTTTAATGTTATGTTGCAATTTCAACACCAAAAATAAATGACCACAAACAATGATCAAAAGTTAACAACTAAGACCTAACAAAAATTATCCACAAACAAAATGAGTCAGGCTGATTATTCAAAATTCAGACATATTAGATGTCAGGTGCCTACAGCCCTAAGATACTTTTATACATAGCATAGTTATCAAGCAATTACAGTTGAAGTATCCTGTTGTATGGGCCCAAAAAGGGTTTTCTAAATATCCCCCAATTACCCCCAAATTTTACTGTATTAATTTTTATTACAAAATAAAAATTCAGCATTTTTATTTTTTAATAAAGTAACTGCATAAAGTTTGGTGTAAATTTGAAATAAATAGAGGAGACCATATTTTGTTAATATGTGTGTGTATATACATATTAACACATACATATATATATATATATTTAAAATTGCTGCCCATCACTGCCAGACTTACACCCCTTTGCTGCGCTAGTTCCATTGGAGCCTATGAATGCACTGGTATTACAAAGTGGAGCGTAAATATCGCTTTCATGGTACAGATATTTTGAGCTCCACTTATAATTTGGCCCTTAATCTTTAATACACACATGGGCAGATGTTGTTCTGAATCTTCTTTCAAGTTGCAGACGTTATGTCAATCTGGGCTTATATAGCGAATGTCTATATATTTATTTATACAATATGAGCTTTGTAAGAGTCTGCAGCTGAGAGTTAGGAAGCAGTGGTTATCATGTGGTGTACCTCGATCCCCCTAGACTTTCCAGACAAGAAAGATTGACAGCCCCTGCTCGAACACTATTGTGGGCAGTGTTACACACTACTCATAGTGTGCAATGATAAATGCAGGCAGAGTGTTGCTGCCCGCTAGATGCAGTGCCAGGTGGAGAGGGATGAAGATGTATGCCCCTGTCCACCTGGATATAGTGAGAGAGGTAAACTAATACTGTGTGCACACTTAAACGGATACTAAACCCAAGCTTTTTCTTTCATGATTCAGATAGAGCATGATATTTTAAGCAACTTTCTAATTTACTCCAATTATCGATTTTTCTTTGTTCTCTTGCTATCTTTATTTGAAAAAGAAGGCATCTAAGCTAAGGAGCAAGCCAATTTTTGGTTCAGACTCTAAACAGCACTTTATTATTGGTGGCTGACATTTAGCCACTAATCTGCAAGAACAACCCAGGTTGTGAACCAAAAATAGTCCGGCTTCTAAACTTACATTCTTGCTTTTCAAATAAAGATAGCAAGAGAATGAAGAAAAATTGATAATAGGATTAAATTAGAAAGTTGGTAAAAAGTGCATGCTCTATCTGAATCATGTAAGACAAAAAATGGGTTCAGTGTCCCTTTAATGAGGAAATATTTGCTAATTGATATACATTTTAGTGATGATAAGACTAAAGATATTTCATTTCCCTATGCAAATAAGCACTTAAGCAATATTTTAACATTATAATACAAGAGCCTTAATAAAAATAACACAGGTCAGATTGAGATCTATATCATTTGATGCTCAGTGCAGAAATAACACAGCTGAAAGGTAGCAATTAGCATAGTCATACAATTCTATCTACCAGTGAACATTTTCAGGACCTTGGACAGTACATTGTTCCTAAATTACATGCTGCAGGTGAGAAGACTCTGCTCTTAGAACAGTATATCCACAATTCATTAAAGGGACACTGAACTCAAATTTTTTCTTTTGCGATTCTGAAAGAGCATGCAATTTTAAGCAACTTTCTAATTTACTCCTATTAGCAATATTTCTTTGTTCTCTTGCCATCTTTATTTGAAAAAGAAGGCATCTAAGTTTTTTGTTTGTTTTTGTACTCTGGACAGCACTTTTTTATTGGTGGATGAATTTATCCACCAATCAACAAGGACAACCCAGGTTTTTCACCAAAAATGGGCCAGCATCTAAACTTACATTCTTGCAGTTCAAATAAAGATACCAAGAGAATGAAGAAAATTTGATAATAGGAGTAAATTAGAAAGTTGCTTAAAATGTCATGCTCTATCTGAATCACAAAAGAAAAAATTTGGTTACAGTGTCCCTTTAAAAGGACATTCTAGTCAAACTTGGAATTCACACATCTGCATTTCCCTTTTTTAATAGAAAGCTCCTTTATTTGATTCAATCGATCACCGCTCTTAGCTCCTATAGCAGTGCATGGCTAAAAATAATTTTGGCTAAGAAGTGACGTTTTCATGGGTGACAAGCCGGATTTACCGCACAGCTATTGGCTAAGAGGTGAAAACGTCACCTCTTAGCCAAAAATTTTTTTAGCCGTAGGCTGCTGAAGGAGCTAAGAGTGTCGATCAATTTAATCAAATAAAGGAACGTTCTACATATACTTCATGAACTTTAAGGTGCTTATACCATCTTGAAATGACTCCATTTTTTAATTGCTGACGTATTTAAAATGCTGGTGCACTGAGAATATCTAGCTATGTTTCACGTGCACATGCAGAGAAAAATGTTAACACTAAAAACAGTGATACATTTTACTGGGAGCATTTTTGAAAATATGTGTATATTGTAAATATCTTTCTACTCAAAGGTGTAATTCATCTAAATGCATTTAAATTTTGACCAAATTGACTTTGCTGCTCCTGATTTAACCTAGCAAACTTTTCAGCAAAGGATAACAAGTGAAGGAAGCAAATGAAATAATAGAAGTAAACTGAAAAGTTGTTTAAAATTGCATGTTCTCTTTGAATCATGAAAGAAAAAAAATGGGTTTCATGTCCCTTTAATCACAATCTTTCTGATATTGGAGGCCAATATCAAGTCAGGAATTTGTCTGATATTGGACTAGATTATGAGTGGAGCACTATTTATCGCTCCTGCTGGCATGCTAGCTCCTCTAAAAGAAAGCTTTTTGTGCAAGTTTGGTATCGCACATATTGCAAGCTAAAAGTAAAAAAAGTTTTTGTTTGCGCACTAACCCGTTGCACACAAAAAGCTGAAGTTAGAAGTTTGCAACTGCATCAACGTATTCCCCTATAGACTTCAATGGAGCGGGAAAAGTTGAAAACACTCAACAACTCACGCAAACCTGATCTCAAGTGTGCTAACCTGACATTAAATATTATTATTTCACATTCCAATGTTCTTCAAGTAGAAGAATATGTTCTATTTATTCATAAATACACACACACACACACACACACACACACACACACACACACACACATATATATATATATATATATATATATATATATATATATATATATGGTACAATATATACAATGAATACGAAAAGGCCGGGAAGTTATTTCTCATAGAAAAACTTGCCACAATTCTTTGTCTTCTGTAACAGAATTTTAGCAATTCAAACACTGTAAATTGTTACAAGTTAAAAGGTTTGTATTACTAAAAAAATATACTAAAATAATATAGCCACTACAATATCACCAAAAGTTTACATTTTAACTGTACAGAAGGGGTTTTGTCTTTGCCAATTATTATTTTTTTTCTTTTTAATCCAAAGCTCTTTAAAAAGCCACCTGTGAGTTTTTTAGTATTTTTTAAAAAAGAAACAAAATGAACACCCTCATAATATTTTTGTTATTGTTATTCTTAATACATTATTAAATTGAATTATTGCAAGAGATCTTGAATGCCAACAAACAAGAAGGAGAGTCAAACATTTTGTTACTGACATAATAACAAGCATTTTAAGAATCTGATTGCTCAACAAAATTTTTAGATGTGGTCATGATTTGTATTTTCTTGCGTTTCTTGAAGATCTAATTTATTTACAAGATATGACTTTTATGGCTATCATATGCATTTGCATATATAAATACCATTTATGCCCACTACTGATATAATATGCCCAAGAGATGAAGAGAGGCTTTAACAATCTAGATCAGACATCCTGAAACTTGGCCCTACAGAGGTTTTGGGACTACATTTCCCATGATGCTCAGCCAGCATATTAATATTGATGCAACTTTGAAAAGTTGCTTAACAGTGCACTAAATGGCCTCTATTTAACAAGCTCCGAACGGAGCTTGATGGCCCCTGTTTCTGGCGAGTCTTCAGACTCGCCAGAAACAGCAGTTATGAAGCAGCGGTCACAAAGACCGCTGCTCCATAACCTGTCCGCCTGCTCTGAGCAGGCGGACAGACATCGCCGGAAATCAACCCGATCGAGTATGATCGGGTTGATTGACACCCCCCTGCTGGCGGCCCATTGGCCGCGAGTTTGCAGGGGGCGGCATTGCACCAGCAGCTCTTGTGAGCTGCTGGTGCAATGCTGAATACGGCGAGCGTATTGCTCGCCGTATTCAGCGAGGTCTGTCGGACCTGATCCGCACTGTCGGATCAGGTCCGACAGACCTTGATAACTTGGGGCCTATGCCTCAGAATTCAATCAGGCTTGCACCTATGTGGCAATACACAATGCATGAGTTGAGTATCTGTGAAGATGACAGTGGGGGATATTTATCAAAGCGTCAACTATGTTGCATTCGCCGGCATCAATACGCTCACCTAACATTGCCAAACATCGTGGTCGCGGATCTCAATACGCTCTCCTTATTTATAAAAAAAGCCATCAAAAACACACGCACCAAGTACGGGGCAATGAGCATCTGACTGGTGTTAACTTGCAGTCATCGATCTCGCGTCTATTTGGCTTTTTCTCAACTTTATTTATACCATTTCACTAAATGCTGCCACTATACTAAAATGTTTTACACCTATTCCGCCACTCCCCGACACCACCGCAACATAAATAAAGTTATTAACACCTATCCCGCTGCTACCCGACACCGCCGCAACATAAATAAAGTTATTAACCCCTATCCAGCCGCTCGCCGACACCGCTGCAACATAAATAAAATTATAAATTTCTATCCCGCCACTCCCTGACACCGCCGCCACTAAATAAATTTATTAACCCCTAAACATCTGGCCTCCCACATCACCACTAACTAAACCTATTAATCACTAAACTTTCAGCCCCCACATCGCAAAAAACTAAATTAAGCTATTAACCCCTAAACCTAATAACCCTTAAATTTAAATTAAAATTACAACATCCCTATCTTCAAATAAATTGAAACTTACCTGTAGAATTAAAATAAACTAATTTTAAACTATTAATTAACTTGCCTTAACTATTATACTACATTTAAATTAAACTACCAATTAAATAAACTAAATTACATATTAAAAAAACCTAGCCCTACTAAAATTTATTAAATATACAATTAAACATTATTACTAAATTACAAATAAAAAAAAACTAACGACTAGATTACGAGTTTTGCGGTAAGGTAAAGAAGCAGCGTAAACAAGTCCTAATATTGCTTTTTCACTACCGCTGCTATTACGAGTCTTGCAGGTTTAGGGGCCCTGCACACTTTTTTGGCCTTACCGCAAACCGACTTACATAAACTTCGTAAACCCTTTTTACTATGAGACTTCCATAGCGCTGGTATTACGAGTCTGTCCTGGGAGGCCAAAAAGTGAGCGGTACACCCTCTACCTCCAAGATCTGTAACGCATTTTAAAGTCAGTAGTTATGAGTTTTACACTACAACGCTGTAGCATAAAACTCATAACTAAAGTGCTAAAAGTACACTAAAACCCATAAACTACCTATTAACCCCTAAACCGAGGCCCTCCCGCATCGCAAACACTAAAATCAAATTATTAACCCCTAATCTGCCGCTCCGGACATCGCCACCACTATAATAAATATATTAACCCCTAAACCGCCGCCCTCCTGCCTCGCAAACACTAGTTAAATAATATTAACCCCTAATCTGCCGCCCCTAACATCGCCGCCACCTACATTATATTTATTAACCCCTAAATTGCCGCACCCAACGTCGCTGCCACTATATTATATTTATTAACCCCTAAACCTAACTCTAACCCTAACCTTAACACCTCCTAATTGAAATATAATTTAAATAAATCTAAATAAAATTACTATCATTACCAAATTATTCCTATTTAAAACTAAATACTTACCTATAAAATAAACCCTAAGCTAGCTACAATATAATAGTTACATTATATCTAACTTAGGGTTTATTTTTATTTTACAGGCAAGTTTGTATTTATTTTAACTAGGTAGAATAGTTACTAAGTAGTTATTAACTATTTAATAACTACCTAGCTAAAATAAATACAAATTTACCTGTAAAATAAAACCTAACCTAAGTTACATTAACATCTAACCTTACACTACAATTAAATAAATTACATAAATTAAATACAATTAAATAAATTAAATTAAAATAGCTAAATCATAAAAAAACACACTAAATTACAGAAAATACAAAACAAATTACAAGATATTTAAACTAATTACACCTAATCTAAGAGCCCTATCAAAATAAAAAAGCCCCCCAAAATAAAAAAAAACCCTAGCCTAAACTTAACTACCAATAGCCCTTAAAAGGGCCTTTTGCGGGGCATTGCCCCAAAGAAATCAGCTCTTTTTCCTGTAAAAAAAAAATACAAATACCCCCCCAAAAGTAAAACCCACCAGCCACACAACCAACCCCCCAAATAAAATACTAACTAAAAAACCTTATCTCCCTATTGTCCTGAAAAGGGCATTTGGATGGGCATTACCCTTAAAAGGGCATTTAGCTCTATTGCAGGTCCATATCCCTAACCTAAAAAATAAACCCACCCAATACAGCCTAAAACAAATCCTAACACTAACCCCCGAAGATTCACTTACCGGGAGAAGTCTTCATCCAAGCGGCAAGATGTCCTCAATGAAGCCAGCAGAAGTGGTCCTCCAGACTGGCAGAAGTGGTCCTCCAGATGGCCAGAAGTCTTCATCCAGACAGTTTCTTCTATCCTCATCCCTCAGGCATGGAGCGGGTCCATCATCAAGACATTCGACGCGGAGCATCCTCTTCAAACGACGGCTTCTTTGTAATGAATATCTCTTTAAGTGACGTCATCCAAGATGGCGTCCCTTAGATTCCGATTGGCTGATAGAATTTTAGGTAGAAAAAATCCTATTGGCTGATGCAATTATCCAATAGGATTGAACTTTAATCCTATTGGCTGATCCAATCAGCCAATAGGATTGAGCTTGCATTAGTAGACACAGAAGAAAGGGAGGCGCGGCTGCAGGTGAACCAACCAGGATCATGATCCAAACGCCGGGTTAAAAGCTCCGGAACAGCTAGCAAACAACGAAAAAGCAGCTGTGCTTCTTGAAAGACCACGATGAGTGAGAGGTGCAGGCACAACGGGCA
This sequence comes from Bombina bombina, assembly GCF_027579735.1. Taxonomy (NCBI): domain Eukaryota; kingdom Metazoa; phylum Chordata; class Amphibia; order Anura; family Bombinatoridae; genus Bombina; species Bombina bombina. Next base: position 571,796,711 of record NC_069501.1, read on the forward strand.
GGGTCAAGCAACCCCAAGTACACAATAAGAAGAATAGGCAGAACTCTTAAGATTTTTAAAAAACAGATATTTAATCCTGGAAAGTTCCAGCAATACATTATCAAACACACAGCATGGAGGTGAAGAAAAGTGGCGTGTACTTACACGTTTCGTGCCGTGCGGCACTTAGTCATAGGATATCAGCTAGGTATACAACACTAGTTTATATACCTCTATACACCAATCACGTAAAAACATGTGGAAACAATAGGGTACTTACACTAATTATTAAAAACTTTATCGAAAGGATTTTACCTTATCCCAACAGAATATTAAGGACAAGGAAAACATATACAAACAGTTTCATATGAGCCCTTTGAATGTCATAAAGCTGTTACGCTAATTTTATTAAAATTTCAGCGTACTTGGTAATTATAAATAACACTTTAAAGGGCACTAGGAAATACATGTATATATCCTAAGAAGGAAACATTACTATTGTCACATTTTAATTACTAAATAGATTTAAGCTCTATGCAGTAAATGTGAACAGGAATGAAAAATAAAAAATAAAAAATGAAAGACTGTGAATATACATACAAAAATTCAAAAATACAAAGTACATATATTTCTGTCAACCAGCAAATATGAGAAAACCTTAAACAATTGTCAATTGTATTGGTATGTATCTTTGCTACTGGATCTATTTATTGTATAAAGAAAGATATATTTCATTATGCTGCATCACCAAACTAGTAAGATCAATCCATAAATACCCAATCTATACAAATTAGTCTATATAAAAAGATTTTTTAATCTATGAAAAAGCTTATGTCCCACTCTTTATTCAAACCTGAAGGTTCTCTGGTATTTAGTGTAAAGATCCAATATAATTCCTTCTTAGTGAGGATCTTACTCTTATTACCACCCCTAGGTGGCAATAGTACACAATCAATAATTTTAACATTTGAAAAATGCAACCAATTAAAATGATTTGCCACACTAGATGTCTTGACATAATTCTTTATATCTCTCCTATGTTCTCCCACTCTCGTTCTTAGGGTGCGAGAAGTCTGACCAACATATTGGGCCCCACAAAATTTGCACAAACGTAGAAGAACAATTAGCGTAATGGTTTATTTTATAACTTAATCCTGTTGAAGTGCTTTTGAATGAAGCTTCCTTAGAAATAACTTCGCAAGACCCACAGTTATGTGTCTGACATGGGAAAGTTCCTTTACGATTCAACCAATTGGATTTCTTTTTATTTGTGCGACTAACCACTAGACTTGGTGCTAGTTTATTCCCTAAAGTGGGCAAATATATATACAAAACACATCAGAATAATTTGTTCTTTGTTTAATATTAGAGTAAAGTGATACCACATCTATCACCACCCACCCAAAGCCCTCACACCACTTTGCATCCAATCCAGGGGCACACACTTGAATTTATTCCAGAAAAAGGTAGAACAAGATATCATTGAATATAGTCATAGCATAACATCAGATAAGCTCAAGAATGAGCATAAGAATTTAAAACATAAGAAAGGTCAGCATTAAAAGAGTTAAGAGATAACCTCGACATTGTCATCCGATCATCTGACAAGGGTGGCAATGCCATGGTTATGAACAAGCGTGACTATTTGAAGGAGGCATCCAGGCAATTGACCGATGGGGTCACTTACAGGTTGTTATCCTCAAACCCTACAGGAGTCTTTAAAAAGAAACTTGAATGACTCATAGATGAGGGCATACAGATTGGAATTTTTGGAGAAAATGACAAATCCTCTTTAGTTCCTGCTTTTCCAGTGATGCCCATCTTTCACCACCTGCCCAAGACCCACAAGGATTTGGTTAATCCACCCGGTCGCCCGATAATTTCGGGAATAGGCTCACTTTTTGAGCCATTGTCGGAATGGGTGGACACCATCTTGCAACCCTTAGTGAAAGGCCTAAGTTGTTATCTTAGAGATTCAGGCCATCTTTTATCACTTTTGGAACATGTAAAGTGGTGTGAGGGCTTTGGGTGGGTGGTGATAGATGTGGTATCAATTTACTCTAATATCCCACTTGTGTTGGGGATTAGGGCTATTGAGTTTTTTCTCAAACAAAGAACAAATTATTCTGATATGTTTTGTATATATATTTGCCCACTTTAGGGAATAAACTAGCACCAAGTCTAATGGTTAGTCACACAAATAAAAAGAAATCCAATTGGTTGAATCATAAAGGAACATTCCCATGTCTGACACATAACTGTGGGTTTTGCGAGGTTATTTCTAAGGAAGACTTGTTCAAGAGCACTTAAACAGGATTAAGTTATAAAATAAACCATTACGCTAATTGTTCTACGTTTGTGGTTTACTTGTTGGAGTGCAAATTTTGTGGGGCCCAATATGTTGGTCAGACTTCTCGCACCCTAAAAACGAGAGTGGAAGAACATAGGAGAGATATAAAGAATTATGTCAAGACATCTAGTGTGGCAAATCATTTTAATTGGTTGCATTTTTCAAATGTCCCTAACTTCAGTATTAAAATGATTGATTGTGTACTATTGCCACCTAGGGGTGGTAATAAGAGTAAGATCCTCACTAAGAAGAAATTATATTGGATCTTTACACTAAATACCAGAGAACCTTCAGGTTTGAATAAAGAGTGGGACATAAGCTTTTTCATAGATTAAAAAATCTTTTTATATAGACTAATTTGTATAGATTGGGTTTTTATGGATTGATCTTACTAGTTTGGTGATGCAGCATAATGAAAAATGTCTTTCTTTATAAAATAAATAGATCCAGTAGCAAAGATACATACCAATACAATTGACAATTGTTTAAGGTTTTCTCATATTTGCTGGTTGACAGAAATATATGTACTTTGTATTTTTGAATTTTTGTATGTATATTCATAGGCCTAGATTTAGAGTTGGGCGGTAGCCGTCAAAACCAGCGTTAGAGGCTCCTAACGCTGGTTTTTACCGCCCTCTGGTATTTGGAGTCAGTCAGGAAAGGGTCTAACGCTCACTTTACAGCCGCGACTTTTCCATACCGCAGATCCCCCTACGCCATTTGCGTATCCTATCTTTTCAATGGGATCTTTCTAACGCCGGTATTTAGAGTCGTGGCTGAAGTGAGTGTTAGAAATCTAACGACAAAACTCCAGCCGCAGAAAAAAAACAGTAGTTAAGAGCTTTCTGGGCTAACGCCGGTTTAAAAAGCTCTTAACTACTGTGCTCTAAAGTACACTAACACCCATAAACTACCTATGTACCCCTAAACCGAGGTCCCCCCACATCGCCGCCACTCTATTAAAATTTTTTAACCCCTAATCTGCCGACCGCACCCGCTGCCACCTACGTTATCCCTATGTACCCCTAATCTGCTGCCCCTAACACCGCCAACCCCTATATTATATTTATTAACCCCTAATCTGCTGCCCCCAACGTCGCCGCTACCTACCTACACTTATTAACCCCTAATCTGCCGAGCGGACCGCGCCGCTATTATAATAAAGTTATTAACCCCTAATCCGCCTCACTCCAGCCTCAATAACACTATAATAAATAGTATTAACCCCTAATCTGCCCTCCCTAACATCGCCGACACCTAACTTCAAGTATTAACCCCTAATCTGCCGATAGGAGCTCACCGCTACTCTAATAAATTTTTTAACCCCTAAAGCTAATTCTAACCCTAACACCCCCCTAAGTTAAATATAATTTTATTCTAACGAAATAAATTAACTCTTATTAAATAAATTATTCCTATTTAAATCTAAATACTTACCTGTAAAATAAACCCTAATATAGCTACAATATAAATTATAATTATATTGTAGCTATTTTAGGATTAAGATTTATTTTACAGGAAACTTTGTAATTATATTAACCAGGTACAATAGCTATTAAATAGTTAATAACTATTTAATAGTTACCTAGTTAAAATAATTACAAAATTACCTGTAAAATAAATCCTAACCTAAGTTACAATTAAACCTAACACTACACTATCAATAAATTAATTAAATACAATACCTACAATTATCTACAATTAAACCTAACACTACACTATCAATAAATTAATTAAATACAATACCTACAATTATCTACAATTAAACCTAACACTACACTATCAATAAATTAATTAAATACAATACCTACAATTATCTACAATTAAACCTAACACTACACTATCAATAAATTAATTAAATACAATATCTACAAATAAATACAATGAAATAAACTAACTAAAGTACAAAAAATAAAAAATAATTAAGTTACAAAAAATAAAAAAATATTTACAACAATTTTAAACTAATTACACCTACTCTAAGCCCCCTAATAAAATAACAAAGACCCCCAAAATAAAAAAATGCCCTACCCTATTCTAAATTAAAAAAGTTCAAAGCTCTTTTACCTTACCAGCCCTGAACAGGGCCCTTTGCGGGGCATGCCCCAAAGAATTCAGCTCTTTTGCCTGTTAAAAAAAACACATACAATACCCCCCAACATTACAACCCACCACCCACATACCCCTAATCTAACCCAAACCCCCCTTAAATAAACCTAACACTAAGCCCCTGAAGATCTCCCTATCTTGTCTTCACCTCACCGGGTTCAGCGATCGGTCCAGAAGAGGGTCCGAAGTCTTGATCCAAGCGGCGGCTGAAGAACTCCATCATCGGGCTGAAGTCGGAAGTCCATCATCGGGATGATGTCTTCTATCAAGCGGCATCTTCAATCTTCTTTCTTCTGGAGTGGAGAGGAGCCATCTTCTTCCCAACCGACGCGGATCCAACCTCTTCAACCGACGCCTACTCGGCAAATGACGGTTCCTTTAAATGACGTCATCCAAGATGGCGTCCCTCGAATTCCGATTGGCTAATAGGATTCTATCAGCCAATCAGAATTAAGATAGGAAAATTCTGATTGGCTGATGGATTCAGCCAATCAGAATCAAGTTCAATACGATTGGCTGATCCAATCAGCCAATCAGATTGAGCTCGCATTCTATTGGCTTATCGGAACAGCCAATAGAATGCAAGCTCAATCTGATTGGCTGATTGGATCAGCCAATCGGATTGAACTTGATTCTGATTGGCTGATTCCATCAGCCAATCAGAATTTTCCTACCTTAATTCCGATTGGCTGATAGAATCCTATCAGCCAATCGGAATTCGAGGGACGCCATCTTGGATGACGTCCCTTAAAGGAACCTTCATTCATCGGGAAGTCGTCGGTGAAGATGGATGGATCCGCACTGGAGGTCTTGAAGATCAGCCGGTCATCATCGGATTGAAGAACATAGAAGATGCGGCTTGGAAGAAGATGTTTGCCGGTCGGATGTCCTCTTCTGCCCGCTTGGCTCAAGACTTCAGCAGGAGGATGGACGTCACTCTTTAGCCCCCGCTTGGGCTTGGATCAACACTTCCGAGGCTTGGATCAAGACTTCCGAGGACGTATCGGTGAACCTGGCATGGTGAAGATAAGGTAGGAAGATCTTCAGGGGCTTAGTGTTAGGTTTATTTAAGGGGGGTTTGGGTTAGATTAGGGGTATGTGGGTGGTGGGTTGTAATGTTGGGGGGGTATTGTATGTTTTTTTTTTACAGGCAAAAGAGCTGAATTTTTTGGGGCATGCCCCGCAAATGGCCCTTTTCAGGGCTGGTAAGGTAAAAGAGCTTTGAACTTTTTTAATTTAGAATAGGGTAGGGCATTTTTTATTTTGGGGGTCTTTGTTATTTTATTAGGGGGCTTAGAGTAGGTGTAATTAGTTTAAAATTGTTGTAATATTTTTCTAATGTTTGTAAATATTTTTTTATTTTTTGTAACTTAGCTTTTTTTATTTTTTGTACTTTAGCTAGTTTATTTCATTGTATTTATTTGTAGGTATTGTATTTAATTAATTTATTGATAGTGTAGTGTTAGGTTTAATTGTAACTTAGGTTAGGATTTATTTTACAGGTAATTTTGTAATTATTTTAACTAGGTAGCTATTAAAAAGTTATTAACTATTTAATAGCTATTGTACCTGGTTAAAATAAATACAAAGTTGCCTGTAAAATAAATCTTAATCCTAAAATAGCTACAATATAATTATAATTTATATTGTAGCTATATTAGGGTTTATTTTACAGGTAAGTATTTAGCTTTAAATAGGAATAATTTATTTAATAAGAGTTAATTTATTTTGTTAGATAAAAATTATATTTAACTTAGGGGGGTGTTAGTGTTAGGGTTAGACTTAGCTTTAGGGGTTAATACATTTATTATAGTAGCGGTGAGCTCTGATTGGCAGATTAGGGGTTAATTATTGTAGGTAGCTGGCGGCGACGTTGTGGGGGGCAGATTAGGGGTTAATAAATATAATATAGGGGTCGGCGGTGTTAGGGGCAGCAGATTAGGGGTACATAACTATAATGTATGTTGCGGCGGTTTACGGAGCGGCAGATTAGGGGTTAATAATAATATGCAGGTGTCAGCGATAGCGGGGGCGGCAGATTAGGGGTTAATAAGTGTAAGGTTAGGGGTGTTTAGACTCGGGGTACATGTTAGAGTGTTAGGTGCAGACGTAGGAAGTGTTTCCCCATAGAAAACAATGGGGCTGCGTTAGGAGCTGAACGCTGCTTTTTTGCAGGTGTTAGTTTTTTTTTCAAACTGCCCCATTGTTTTCTATAGGGAAATCGTGCACGAGCACGTTTTTGAAGCTGGCCGCGTCCGTAAGCACCGCTGGTATTGAGAGTTGCAGTGGCGTTAAATTATGCTCTACGCTCCCTTTTTGGAGCCTAACGCACTGAAAACTCAGTCATTCTGTGAACTCTAAATACCAGCGGTATTTAAAAGGTGCGGGGGAAAAAAAGCACGCGTAGCTAACGCACCCCTTTGGCCGCAGAACTCTAAATCTAGCCGTAGGTCTTTCATTTTTTAGTTTTTAGTTTTCATTCCTGTTCACATTTACTGCATTGAGCTTAAGTCTATTTAGTAATTAAAATGTGACAATAGTAATGTTTCCCCCTTAGGATATATATGTGTATTTCCTAGTGCCCTTTAAAGTGTTATCTGTAATTACCAAGTACGCTGAAATTTTAATAAGAATTAGCGTAACAGCTTTATGACATTCAAAGGGCTCATACGAAACTGTTTATGTTTTCCTTGTCCTTAATATTCTGTTGGGATAAGGTAAAATCCTTTCGATAAAGTTTTTAATAATTAGTGTAAGTACCCTATTGTTTCCACACGTCTTTTACGTGATTGGTGTATAGAGGTATATAAACTAGTGTTGTATACCTACCTGGTATCCTATGACTAAGTGCCGCATGGCATGGAATGCGTAAGGACACGCCCCTTTTCTTCACCTCCATGCTGTGTGTTTGATAATGTATTGCTGTAACTTTGCTGGATTAAATATCCATTTTTTCAACAATATCCAGAGTGCTGCCTATTCTTCTTATTGAGCTTGCATTCTATTGGCTGATTGGAACAGCCAATAGAATGCCAGCTCAATACTATTGGCTAATTGCTTCAGCCAATAGGATTTTTTCTACCTTAATTCCGATTGGCTGATAGAATTCTATCAGCCAATCGGAATCTAAGGGACGCCGGAAGGATGAAGATAGAAGATGCCGTCTGGATGAAGACTTCTGCCCGTCTGGAGGACTACTTCTGCCCATCTGGAGGACCACTTCTGCCGGCTTCGTTGAGGACATCTTGCTGCTTGGATGAAGACTTCTCCCGGTAAGTGAATCTGCGGGGGTTAGTGTTAGGATTTTTTTAAGGGTGTATTGGGTGAGTTTATTTCTTAGGATAGGGCTTTGGGCCTGCAATAGAGCTAAATGCCCTTTTAAGGGAAATGCCCATCCAAATGCCCTTTTCAGGGCAATGGGAAGCTTAGGTTTTTTAGTTAGTATTTTATTTGGGGGGTTGTTTGTGTGGCTTGTGGGTTTTTACTGTTGGGGGGTATTTGTATTTTTTTTTTTTACAGGAAAAAGAGCTGATTTCTTTGGGGCAATGCCCCGCAAAAGACCCTTTTAATTGGGCTATTGGTTGTTTAGTTTAGGTTAGCGTTTTTATTTTCTGTAATTTAGTGGGGTTTTTTTGTGATTTAGCTAATTTAATTTATGTAATGTATTTAATTGTAGTGTAGTGTTAGGTGTTAGTGTAACATAGGTTAGGTTTTATTTTACAGGTAAATTTGTATTTATTTTAGCTAGGTAATTATTAAATAGTTAATAACTATTTAATAACTATTCTACCTAGTTAAAATAAATACAAACTTGCCTGTAAAATAAAAAGAAATCCTAAGATAGCTACAATGTAACTATTAGTTATATTGTAGCTAGCTTAGGGTTTATTTTATAGGTAAGTATTTAGTTTTAAATAGGAATAATGTAGTTAATGATAGTAATTTTATTTAGATTTATTTAAATTATATTTTAATTAGGGGGTGTTAGGGTTAGGGTTATACTTACGTTTAGGGGTTAATACATTTAAAGGGACAGTCAAGTATAAATTAAAGTTTCATTATTCAGATAGGACTTTTAATTTTAATTGACTTTCCAATTTACTTTTATCATCAAATTTGCTTTTTTCTCTTGGTATTCTTACTTTAAACTAAACATAGCTAGGCTCATATGCTAATTTCTAAGCCTTTGAGGGCTGCCTCTTATCACATGCTTTTTAAATCTCTTTTCAACACAAAGAGACAGAAAGTACACGTGGGCTATATAGATAACACTGTGTTCAGGCACAGAAAGTTATTTAAGATCTAGCACAATACAATGCTAAATTTAAGACAATAGATAGTAAACAGTCACAGTCATGTGATCAGGGGGCTGGAAGAAGGTTCCTAGACACAAGGTAATCACAGAGGTAAAAAGTATATTAATATAACTGTGTTGGTTATGCAAAACTGGGGAATGGGTAATAAAGGGATTATCTATCTTTTAAAACAATAACAATTCTATGGTTGACTGTCCCTTTAATATACGTAGTGGCGGCGATGTCCGGAGCGGCAGATTAGGGGTTAATAAGAATAATGTAGGTGTCAGCGATGTTGGGGGCAGCAGATTAGGGGTTAATAAGTGTAAGATTAGGGGTGTTTAGACTCATGGTTCATGTTTGGGTGCTAGGTGTAAACATAAAATGCGTTTCCCCATAGGAATCAATGGGGCTGCGTTACTGAGATTTACGCTGCTTTTTTGCAGGTGTTAGACTTTTTCTCAGCCGGCTCTCCCCATTGATGTCTATGGGGAAATCGTGCACGAGCATGTATAACCAGCTCACTGCTGATTTAAGCAGCGCTGGTATTGGAGTGCGGTATGGAGCACAATTTTGCCCAACGCTCACTTCTTGCCTTTTAACGCCGGGATTGTAAAAACCTGTAATACCAGTGAGCGGTGAGAAAAAACTGCTCGTTAGCACCGCACCCCTCATAACGCAAAACTCGTTATCTGGCCATAAGTTACAACCCCCCCCCCCACTAAATTACAAAAAAATATATATAAATAATAGTTTTTTTACACCTATTCTAATAGCCCTATCAAAATAAAAAAATATAAAACCCTAGCCTACAATAAACTACCAATGGCCCTTAAAGGGGCCTTTTGTGAGGCATCGCCCGCAAAGATAACAGCTCTTTTCCTGGCAAAAAAATACAAACACCCCCCCAACAGTAAAACCCACCACCCAACCAACCCCCCCAAATAAAAAAACTATATAAAATAACCTAAGCTACCCATTGCCCTGAAAAGGACATTTGTATGGGCATTGCCCTTAAAAGGGCAATTAGCTCTTTTACTGCCCAGACCCTAATCTAAAAATAAAATCCACCCAAAGAACCCTTAAAAAATCCTAACACTAGCCCCCGACAATCCACTTACAGTTCTTGAAGTCCCACTTGAAGGATCCATCCAGCCGGCGAAGTTCTCATCCAGGCGGCAAGAAGTCTTCATCCATGCGGCAATAAGTCTTCATCCAGATGGCTTCTTCTGACTTCATCCAGCCGGCGTGGAGTGGGTCCATCCTGAAGACATCCGACGCAGAGCATCCTTTTCATATGGTCTCCGCCGTACACTGATTCTTCAATGCAAGTGACCCAATCCAGGATGACTTCCCTTGCATTCCTATTGGCTGAAAGATTTCAATCAGCCAATAGGAATTAGAGCTGCTAAAATCCTATTGGCTGTTCTAATCAGGCAATAGGATTGAGCTCTCATCCTATTGGCTGTTCCAATCAACCAATAGGATTGAGCTCTCATTCTTTTGGCTGATTGGAACAGCCAATAGGATGAGAGCTCAATCCTATTGGCTGATTGAAATCTTTCAGCCAATAGGAATGCAAGGGACGCCATCTTGGATTGCGTCACTTGCATTGAAAAATCAGTGTACGATGGAGACCGCATGAATAAGATGCTCCGCGCCAGATGTCTTCAGGATGGTTCCGCTCCACGCTGGCTGGATGAAGATAGAAGAAGCCGCCTGGATGAAGACTTCTTGCCGCATGAATGAAGACTTCTTGCCATCTGGATGAGAACTTCCCTGGCTGGATGGATCCTTCAAGCGGGACTTCAAGAACTGTAAGTGGATCGTCGAGGGTTAGTGTTAGGATTTTTTAAGAGTTTTTTGGGTGGGTTTTATTTTTAGATTAGGGTCTGGGCAGTAAAATAGCTAAATGCCCTTTTAAGAGCAATGCCCATACAAATGCCCTTTTCAGGGCAATGGGTAACAGGTTATTTTATATAGTTTTTTTTTATTTGGGGTGTTGGTTGGGTGGTGGGTTTTACTGTTGGGGGTGGTGTTTGTATTTTTTTTGCCAGGTAAAAGAGCTGTTATCTTTAAGGCAATTTTAAGGGTCATTGGAAGTTTATTGAAGGCTAAGGTTTTTATTTTATTGGGGGGGGGGCTTTTTTATTTTTCTAGGACTATTAGATTAGGTGTAAAAAATTATTTTTGATATTTATTTATTTTCCGTAATTTAGTGGGGGGGGGGGGTTTGTAACTTAGTTGTTGTTTTTTTGTAATTTTGGACTTTGTAATAATTTTTAATTGTATATTTAAATAATTTTAGTAGGGTTAGGTTTTTTAATTGGTAGTTTAATTTAATTGTAGTATACTAGTTAGGATAGGCTAATTAAAAGTTTAAAATTAGTTTATTTTAATTCTACAGGTAAGTTTTAATTTATTTGAAGATAGTTAATAGGTAGTTAATATATAGTTAATAGGTTTAGTTAGTGCTGGTGATGTGGGAGGCCAGAGGTTTAGGGTTTAATAAGTTTATTTAGTGGCGGCTGTGTCGGGGAGCGGCGGAATAGGGGTTAATAACATTATGTAGGTGTCGGCGATGTCAGGGGCGGCAGATTAGGGGTGTTTAGACTCGGGTTTATGTTAGGGTCTTAGGTGTAAACGTACCTTTTTTTCTACGATAGAAATCAATAGGGTATGCCTCATTCTCTTGCAGCATCGAACATAAGCTTTCGGTGCTTTCATACTCCCATTGATTTCTATGGCATCTGCGGCCTCAAAGGTGGTGGATTTAAAACCAGGTACGATGCGTCGGAATAGCCGCAAGCGTACCTGTTAGAAGTTTGATAAATTGTAAAAAGTGTCATATAGAGCTGAATGTGTATTCGGAACATCTGTAATGATGTAAGCATCGATCTGCGTCGGATTGAGATCGCGGGATCGTATGTTACGTCACAAATTTCAACATTTGCCGATCTTGAGACTTTGATAACTAGGTCGGATCAATCTCGCAACAATTACGATGCGGAATTCCGGCGTATTTTCGGTTGACACTTTGATAAATAGGCCCCTATGTCTTATGTGAAAATGTCTGTAATGCTTTCTATAGTATTCATAAAGCTGTAACTGAATCTCAATTTTTTTTGTATCATGCAGTCATGAGTGACTTATGGTTCTTATATGTGCTGCAAATCATTTCTTCTGTGCAAGATGTAGCAAACAGTTCCAGGATGTAGTGGGAGCTAATCGATTAAAGATGATGGCAGAGTATCTGGTTGGTGGGAATTTGACTGATAGATTTGTTCTCTTTTATAAACAAACATTCAACTTCTCTATGGGACTTTAGACGATCTGATTTGCACAGTGCACACTGTTAAATGAAGCTAGAAAGACCTTGGTGTGCACCACAGGGAGGTTTTTGTCGCCACATAACTTGTCACTATGAGCTTGTAGTTTTTAGTGGATTTACCCTTTCTACACCAGTTTTAGCATCTAGAAATAGGAAAAACATTAACAATTTGTTATTTTCTTTTTGCATCTAAAAAATCCAAATTAAAACACAATCTTTTTTTTTCTTTTTTGCTCGTTGGTGTGCCAACAAGTCCCTCAAACCAGTATAACTGAGTTGAGTTTTGCTAATTAGCCAGTGAGCTTCAATTTTACAGAATAATATTTCACAGACATTCACTTTTATTCGTTTTAATAAAATGCTTTACCTTTATCATTTATTGAGTGCAAAAATATTTTAGTATGTGCTACGTCTTATATATGATTTTAGAATTTAAAGAGACATGAAACCCATTTTTATTTTTTCATTATTTAGATAGAGAATACGATTTTAAACAACATTCCAATTTACTTCTACTATTTATTTTGCTTCTTTCTCTTAGTATATTTTGTTGAAGAAACAGCAACAGCAATGCACACGGGTGAGCCAATCACATGAGGCATACATGTGCAGCCACCAATCAGCAGCTCCTGAGCCTATCTAGATATGCTTTTCAACAAAGGATACCAAAAGAACTAAACAAATGAGATGATAGAAATAAATTGGAAAGCTGCTTAAAATTGCATGCTTTCTCCGAATCAAGGGGTCGATCCGATATAAAGCGTCGCCCGCAAAAGCCGGCGACGCCAATATTTGCGCGGATTTGGTATCACATATACGGCGTAACCTAGAAGTTACGCCCGTATATTTCTGCCGTCGCCCGCAGTTTTTTGGGCCATAGGCAGGTATACCAAACCCGCGCAGTTTGGTATCCAATATGCAGCGTAAGGACTTACGTGGCGAAAATGGAGAAAACTTACTCCATTTTCACCTCGCCACAAAAAGCAGCCGTAAGAAGCCTTACGCTGACTATTGGAGCCCCGTAACTCCCTAAACTAACTAGAAAATAAACCTAACACCTAACGCATGCGCAATGTCTATCTCCCTGTCAACCGCGATCCCCCCCCCCCCCCGAAATCCCTAATAAAGTTATTACCCCCTAAACCGCCGCTCCCGGACCCCGCCGCCATCTACATAAACTAACCCCCTACTGTGAGCCTCTAAAACCGCCGCCATCTACCTTATCTATCCCCTAATCTGACCCCTTACACCGCCGCCACCTATATAAAAATTATTAACCCCTAATGTAAGCCCCTTACACCGCCGCCATCTCTATTAAAATGATTAACCCCTAATTTAATCTACCTACCCCGCCGCCAGCTATATTATCTATATTAACCCTAAGTATATTATAGTTAATATAGGTATTACATTATATATATTAACTATATTAACCCTAATTATATTAGGGTTAATATAGTTAATATAGTTACTATAGTATTTATATTAACTATATTAACTCTATCTAACCCTAACTAAATTTATATTAAATTAATCTAATTCATTTATAAACTAAAATATTCCTATTTAAATCTAAATACTTACCTATAAAATAAACCCTAAGATAGCTACAATGTAATTATTAATTATATTGTAGCTATGTTAGGGTTAATATTTATTTTACAGGTAAATTGTTAATTATTTTAACTAGGTATAATAGATATTAAATAGTTATTAACTATTTAATATCTACCTAGTTAAAATAATTACCCAATTACCTGTAAAATAAATCCTAACCTAAGTTACAAATACACCTACACTATCAATAAATTTAATAAACTACTAACATCTATCTAAAAATACAATTAAATTAACTAAACTAAATTACAAAAACAAACAAACACTAAATTACAAAAAATAAAAAAAAGATTACAAGATATTTAAGCTAATTACACCTATTCTAAGCCCCCTAATAAAATAATAAACCCCCAAAATAAAAAAAATTCCCTGCCCTATTCTAAATTCAACAAATTTCAAAGCTCTTTACCTTACCAGCCCTTAAAAGGGCCTTTTGTGGGGCATGCCCCAAAGAATTCAGCTCTTTTGCATACAACAAATACAATACCCCCCCCCCCATTACAACCCACCACCCACATACCCCTATTCTAAACCCACCCAAACCCCCCTTAAAAAAGCCTAACACTACCCCCCTGAAGATCTCCCTACCTTGTCTTCACCACACCGGGCCGAACTCCTGATCCGATCCGGGCGATGTCTTCCTCCAAGCGGCAAAGAAGAATTCTTCCTCCGGCGATGTCTTCCTCCAAGCGGCAAAGAAGAATTCTTCCTCCGGCGACGTCTTCCTCCAAGCGGCAACAAAGTCTTCATTCTTCCGGCGGCATCTTCAATCTTCTTTCTTCGCTCCGCCGCCGCGGAGCATCCATCCCGGCCGACTGCTGAACTTGGAATGAGGTACCTTTAAATGACGTCATCCAAGATGGCGTCCGCCGAATTCCGATTGGCTGATAGGATTCTATCAGCCAATCGGAATTAAGTTAAAAAAATCTGATTGGCTGATTGAATCAGCCAATCAGATTCAAGTTCAATCCGATTGGCTGATCCAATCAGCCAATCAGATTGAGCTCGCATTCTATTGGCTGATCGGAACAGCCAATAGAATGCGAGCTCAATCTGATTGGCTGATTGGATCAGCCAATTGGATTGAACTTGAATCTGATTGGCTGAATCAATCGGACGCCATCTTGGATGACGTCATTTAAAGGTACATCATTCCAAGTTCAGCAGTCGGCCGGGATGGATGCTCCGCGGCGGCGGAGCGAAGAAAGAAGATTGAAGATGCCGCCGGAAGAATGAAGACTTTGCTGCCGCTTGGAGGAAGACTTCGCCGGAGGAAGAATTCTTGTTTGCCGCTTGGAGGAAGACATCGCCGGAGGAATAATTCTTCTTTGCCGCTTGGAGGAAGACATCGCCCGGATCGGATCAGGAGTTCGGCCCGGTGTGGTGAAGACAAGGTAGGGAGATCTTCAGGGGGGTAGTGTTAGGCTTTTTTAAGGGGGGTTTGGGTGGGTTTAGAATAGGGGTATGTGGGTGGTGGGTTGTAATGGGGGGGGGGGTATTGTATTTGTTGTATGCAAAAGAGCTGAATTCTTTGGGGCATGCCCCACAAAAGGCCCTTTTAAGGGCTGGTAAGGTAAAGAGCTTTGAAATTTGTTGAATTTAGAATAGGGCAGGGAATTTTTTTTATTTTGGGGGTTTATTATTTTATTAGGGGGCTTAGAATAGGTGTAATTAGCTTAAATATCTTGTAATCTTTTTTTTATTTTTTGTAATTTAGTGTTTGGTTTTTTTTGTAATTTAGTTTAGTTAATTAAATTGTATTTTTAGATAGATGTTAGTAGTTTATTAAATTTATTGATAGTGTAGGTGTATTTGTAACTTAGGTTAGGATTTATTTTACAGGTAATTGGGTAATTATTTTAACTAGGTAGATATTAAATAGTTAATAACTATTTAATATCTATTATACCTAGTTAAAATAATTAACAATTTACCTGTAAAATAAATATTAACCCTAACATAGCTACAATGTAATTATTAATTATATTGTAGCTATCTTAGGGTTTATTTTATAGGTAAGTATTTAGATTTAAATAGGAATATTTTAGTTTATAAATGAATTAGATTAATTTAATATAAATTTAGTTAGGGTTAGATAGAGTTAATATAGTTCATATAAATACTATAGTAACTATATTAACTATATTAACCCTAATATAATTAGGGTTAATATAGTTAATATATATAATGTAATACCTATATTAACTATAATATACTTAGGGTTAATATAGATAATATAGCTGGCGGCGGGGTAGGTAGATTAAATTAGGGGTTAATCATTTTAATAGAGATGGCGGCGGTGTAAGGGGCTTACATTAGGGGTTAATAATTTTAATATAGATGGCGGCGGTGTTAGGGGCTCACTTTAGGGGGTTATAGATATAATATAGCTGGCGGCGGGGTACGGGAGCGGCGGTTTAGGGGTTAATAATTTTATTAGGTTGCGGCGGGGTAAAGGAGCAGCGGTTTAGGGGTTAATAGCATTTTTATTGTTAGGCTAGTGAGGGGGGATAGCGGATAGAGGGTTAGACAGTGCGGGCTATGTTAGGGAGGCGTGTTAGACAGTGCGGGCTATGTTAGGGAGGCGTGTTAGACAGTGCGGGCTATGTTAGGGAGGCGTGTTAGACAGTGCGGGTGTTTTAAACTTTAGTCAGGTTTTATAGGCGCCGGCAGTTTCTAACGTGGCGCAAGTCACTGGCGACGCCAGAAATTTGTACTTACGCAGATTTCTGGACATCGCTGGTTTGTGAGACTTACGGCACGTTAGCATCTGACGGCGACCTATATGGGATGGCTCGAGTTGCGAGCTGAAACTGCGGGCGACGCCGGTTCCCTCGCTTGCGCCGCAAACTGCGATCGATATCGGATCGCGCCCCAAAAGAGAGAAAAATTGGGTTTCATGTCCCTTTAACAACATACACCAAAAAATATTCTATCACACATATGAAAGAGTAGTTTTAAACATGTATATTTTGTGTGAAAAAAAAGTTACGTAAAAAGTTGTTTAAATATAAAGTATCATTAAATTGGGAAAATTACCTGCTCTAATTTGTTAGTAACGATAGGGAGCTACAGAGAACCACTGGTCCCAAGGGGAAACAGCTGGTGAGCCGATTGTCTGGGGTTTGTTGTTTCTCTTGCTCAGAGAAGAATTGCCTGGTATTTCAGCGCTGTACTGTCTTTGGGCAGGATCAGACTGATATGCTACACAATATTTTTTCTCTGTGAAAAAAGCATTCAGCTAGATTATGAGTTTTGCGGTAAGATGAAAAAGCAGCGTTAACAGGTCCTAACGCTGCTTTTTCACTACCGCTGGTATTACGAGTCTTGCAGGTTTAGGGGCCCGCACACTTTTTTGGCCTTACCGCCAACCGACTTATGTAAAGTTTGTAAACCCTTTTTTCTATGGGACTTGCATAGCACCGGTATTACGAGTTCGTCCTGGGAGGCCAAAAAGTGAGCGGTACACCCTCTACCTCCAAGATTCCTAACGCATTTTAAAGTCAGTAGTTATGAGTTTTACACTACAAAGCTGTAGCATAAAACTCATAACTAAAGTGCTAAAAAGTACACTAACACCCATAAACTACCTATTAACCCCTAAACCGAGGCCCTCCTGCATCACAAACACTATAATAAAAATTTGAACCCCTAATCTCCCGCTCTGGACATCGCCGCAAATAGAATAAACATATTAACCCCTAAACCGCCACACTCCTGCCTCACAAACACTAGTTAAATATTATTAACCCCTAATCTTCCACCCCTAACTTCGCTGCCAACTACATTATACTTATTAACCCCTAATATTCCGCTCTGGACATCGCCACCACCTACATTATACTTATTAACCCCTAATCTGCCGCCACTAACATCACCGCAACCTACATTATATTTATTAACCCCTAATCTGCTGCCCCCAACATCGCCGCCACCTACCTACATTTATTAACCCCTAATCTGCCACCCCTGACATTGCCGCAACCTACATTATATTTATTAACCCCTAATCTGCTGCCCCCAACATCGCCGCCACCTATTTACATTTATTAACCCCTAATCTGCCGCTCCTAATATCGCCGCAACCTATATTTTATATATTATCCCATAATCTGCTGCCCCCAACATCGCCGCCACCTACCTACAATTATTAACCTCTAATCTGCCGCCCCTAACATCGCCGCAACCTACATTATATTTATCAACACCTAATCTGCTGCCCCCTACATCGCCGCCAACTACCTACATTTATTAACCCCTAATCTGCCGCCCCCGACATCACCGCAACCTACATTATATTAATTAACCCCTAATCTGCTGCCCCCAACATTGCCGCCACCTACCTATATTTATTAACCCCTAATCTGCCGCACCAACGTCGCCGCAACTTACATTATATTAATTAACCCCTAATCTGCTGCCCCCAACATCGCCGCCACCTACCTACATTTATTAACCCCTAATCTGCCACCCCAACGTCGCTGCCACTATTCTAAATGTATTAACCCCTAAACCTAAGTCTAACCCTAACCCTAACACCCCCTAACTAAATAAATCCAAATAAAATTACTAACATTAACTACATTATTCCTATTTAAAACAAAATACTTATAAACTAAACCCTAAACTAGCTACAAAATTACTAATAGTTACATTGTAGCTAGCTTAGGGTTTATTTTTATTTTTCAGGCAAGTTTATAGTGTATTTATTTTAAATAGGTAGAATAGTTGCTAAATAGTTATTAAAGGGACAGTCTAGTCCAAAAAAACCTTTCATGATTCAGATAGGGCATGTCATTTTAAACAATTTTCCAATTTACTTTTATCACCAATTTTTCTTTGTTCTCTTGGTATTCTTAGTTGAAAGCTTAACTTAGGAGGTTCATATGCTAATTTCTTAGAGCTTGAAGGCCGCCTCAAGAATGCATTTTAACAGGTTTCTCACCACTAGAGGGTGTTAGTTCATGTTTTTCATATAGATAACACTGTGCTTGTGCACGTGAAGTTACCTGGGAGCCATCACTGATTGGCTAAACTGCAAGTCTGTCAAAAGAACAAATAAAGGGGCAGTCTGCAGAGGCTTAGATACAAGATAATCACAGAGGTAAACAATATATAAATATAACTGTGTTGGTTATGCAAAACTAGGGAATGGGTAAACAAGGGATTATCTATCTTTTAAAACAATAACAATTCTGGTGTAGACTGTCCCTTTAACTATGTACTAGCTACCTAGCTAAAATAAATACAAATTTACCTGTAAAATAAAACCTAACCTAAGTTACACTAACACCTAACACTACACTACAATTAAATAACTTACCTAAATTAAATACAATTAAATAAATTAAATTAAATTACCTAAATCACAAACAAAAAACCCCACTAAATTACAGAAAATAAAAAACAAATTAAAAGATATTTAAACTAATTACACCTAATCTAAAAGTCCTATCAAAATAAAAAAAGCCCCCCAAAATAAAAACACCAATAAACTACCTGTTAACCCCTAAACTGAGGCCCTCCCGCATCGAAAACACTATAATAAAATTTTTAACCCCTAATCTCCCGCTCCGGACATTGCCGCAAATAGAATAAGCATATTAACCCCTAAACCGCCGCACTCCCGCCTCGCAAACACTAGTTAAATATTATTAACCCCTAATCTGCCGCCCATAACTACGCCGCCACCTACATTATACTTATTAACCCCTAATCTTCCGCTCCGGACATCGCCGTCACCTACATTATACTTATTAACCCCTAATCTGCCGCCCCTAACATCGCCGCAGCCTACATTATATTTATTAACCCCTATCTGCTGCCCCTAACATCACTGCCACCTACCTACATTTATTAACCCCTAATATGCCGCCCCCGACATTGCTGCAACCTACATTATATTTATTAACCCCTAATCTGCTTCCCCCAACATCGCCGCCACCTATTTACATTTATTAACCCCTAATCTGCTGCTCCTAATATCACCACAACCTACATTTTATTTATTATCCCCTAATCTGCTGCCCCCAACATTGCCGCCACCTACCTACAATTATAAACCTCTAATCTGCCGCCCCCTAACATCGCCGCAACCTACATTATATTTATCAACCCCTAATCTGCTGCCCCCAACATTGCCGCCAACTACCTACATTAATTAACCCCTAATCTGCCGCCCCAACGTAGCCGCAATTTACATTATATTAATTAACCCCTAATCTGCTGCCCCCAACATCGCCGCCACCTACCTACATTTATTAACCCATAATCTGCCACCCCCAACGTCGCTGCTACTATTCTAAATTTATTAACCCCTAAACCTAAATCTAACCCTAACCCTGCCGCACCCTACATTATATTTATCAACCCCTAATCTGCTGCCCCCAACATTGCCGCCAACTACCTACATTTATTAACCCCTAATCTGCCGCCCCCTAACATCGCCGCAACCTACATTATATTTATCAACCCCTAATCTGCTGCCCCCAACATTGCCGCCAACTACCTACATTAATTAACCCCTAATCTGCCGCCCCAACGTAGCCGCAATTTACATTATATTAATTAACCCCTAATCTGCTGCCCCCAACATCGCCGCCACCTACCTACATTTATTAACCCATAATCTGCCACCCCCAACGTCGCTGCTACTATTCTAAATTTATTAACCCCTAAACCTAAATCTAACCCTAACCCTAACACCCCCTAACTTAAATATAATTTAAATTAATCTAAATAAAATTACTATCATTAACTACATTATTCCTATTTAAAACTAAATACTTACCTATAAAATAAACCCTAAACTAGCTACAAAATTACTAATAGTTACATTGTAGCTAGCTTAGGGTTTATTTTTATTTTTCAGGCAAGTTTGTATTCATTTTAACTAGGTAGAATAGTTGCTAAATAGTTATTAACTATTTACTAGCTACCTAGCTAAAATAAATACAAATTTACCTGTAAAATAAAACCTAACCTAAGTTACACTAACACTACACTACAATTAAATAACTAAATTAAATACAATTAAATAAATTAAATTAAATTACCTAAATCACAAACAAAAAAATCCACTAAATTACAGAAAATAAAAAACAAATTAAAAGATATTTAAACTAATTACACCTAATCTAAAAGTCCTATAAAAATAAAAAAAGCCCCTCAAAATAAAAACACCAATAAACTACCTGTTAACCCCTAAACCGAGGCCCTCCCGCATCGCAAACACTATAATAAAAATTTTAACCCCTAATCTCCCGCTCCGGACATTGCCGCAAATAGAATAAGCATATTAACCCCTAAACCGCCACACTCCCGCCTCGCAAACACTAGTTAAATAATATTAACCCCTAATTTGCCGCCCATAACTTCGCCGCCACCTACAGTATACTTATTAACCCCTAATCTTCCGCTCCGGACATCGCCGCCACCTACATTATACTTATTAACCCCTAATCTGCCGCCCCTAACATCGCCGCAGCCTACATTATATTTATTAACCCCTATCTGCTGCCCCTAACATCGCCGCCACCTAAATACATTTATTTACCCCTAATATGCTGCCCCCGACATTGCTGCAACCTACATTATATTTATTAACCCCTAATCTGCTGCCCCTAACATCGCCGCCACCTATTTACATTTATTAACCACTAATCTGCTGCTCCTAATATCGCCGCAACCTACATTTTATTTATTATCCCCTAATTTGCTGCCCCCAACATTGTCGCCACCTACCTACAATTATTAACCTCTAATCTGCCGCCCCTAACATCGCCGCAACCTACATTATATTTATCAACCCCTAATCTGCTGCCCCCAACATTGCCGCCAACTACCTACATTTATTAACCCCTAATCTGCCGCCCCCGACATCGCCGCAACCTACATTATATTAATTAACCCCTAATCTGCTGCCCCCAACATCGCCGCCACCTACCTACATTAATTAACCCCTAATCTGCCGCCCCAACGTAGCCGCAATTTACATTATATTAATTAACCCCTAATCTGCTGCCCCCAACATCGCCGCCACCTACCTACATTTATTAACCCATAATCTGCCACCCCCAACGTCGCTGCCACTATTCTAAATTTATTAACCCCTAAACCTAAATCTAACCCTAACACCCCCTAATTTAAATATAATTTAAATTAATCTAAATAAAATTACTATCATTAACTACATTATTCCTATTTAAAACTAAATACTTACCTATAAAATAAACCCTAAACTAGCTACAAAATTACTAATAGTTACATTGTAGCTAGCTTAGGGTTTATTTTTATTTTTCAGGCAAGTTTGTATTCATTTTAACTAGGTAGAATAGTTGCTAAATAGTTATTAACTATTTACTAGCTACCTAGCTAAAATAAATACAAATTTACCTGTAAAATAAAACCTAACCTAAGTTACACTAACACTACACTACAATTAAAAAACTTACCTAAATTAAATACAATTAAATAAATTAAATTAAATTACCTAAATCACAAACAAAAAACCCCACTAAATTACAGAAAATAAAAAACAAATTAAAAGATATTTAAACTAATTACACCTAATCTAAAAGTCCTATCAAAATAAAAAAAGCCCCCAAAATAAAAACACCAATAAACTACCTGTTAACCCCTAAACCGAGTCCCTCCCGCATCGCAAACACTATAATAAAATGTTTAACCCCTAATATCCCGTTCTGGACATTGCCGCAAATAGAATAAGCATATTAACCCCTAAACCGCCGCACTCCCGCCTCGCAAACACTAGTTAAATATTATTAACCCCTAATCTGCCGCCCATAACTTCGCCGCCACCTACAGTATACTTATTAACCCCTAATCTTCCACTCCGGACATCGCCGCCACCTACATTATACTTATTAACCCCTAATCTACCGCCCCTAACATCGCCGCAGCCTACATTATATTTATTAACCCCTATCTGCTGCCCCTAACATCGCCGCCACCTACCTACATTTATTAACCCCTAATATGCCGCCCCCGACATTGCTGCAACCTACATTATATTTATTAACCCCTAATCTGCTGCCCCCAACATCGCCGCCACCTATTTACATTTATTAATCCCTAATCTGCTGCTCCTAATATCGCTGCAACCTACATTTTATTTATTATCCCCTAATCTGCTGCCCCCAACATTGCCGCCACCTACCTACAATTATTAACCTCTAATCTGACGCCCCTAACATCGCCGCAACCTACATTATATTAATTAACCCCTAATCTGCTGCCCCCAACATCGCCGCCACCTACCTACATTAATTAACCCCTAATCTGCCGCCCCAACGTAGCCGCAATTTACATTATATTAATTAACCCCTAATCTGCTGCCCCCAACATCGCCGCCACCTACCTACATTTATTAACCCATAATCTGCCACCCCCAATGTCGCTGCCACTATTCTAAATTTATTAACCCCTAAACCTAAATCTAACCCTAACCCTAACACCCCCTAACTTAAATATAATTTAAATTAATCTAAATAAAATTACTATCATTAACTACATTATTCCTATTTAAAACTAAATACTAACCTATAAAATAAACCCTAAACTAGCTACAAAATTACTAATAGTTACATTGTGGCTAGCTTAGGGTTTATTTTTATTTTTCAGGCATGTTTGTATTCATTTTAACTAGGTAGAATAGTTGCTAAATAGTTATTAACTATTTACTAGCTACCTAGCTAAAATAAATACAAATTTACCTGTAAAATAAAACCTAACCTAAGTTACACTAACACTACACTACAATTAAATAACTTACCTAAATTAAATACAATTAAATAAATTAAATTAAATTAGCTAAATAACAAACAAAAAAACACTAAATTACAGAAAATAAAAAACAAATTACAAGATATTTAAACTAATTAAACCTAATCTAAGAGCCCTATCAAAACATAAAAAAGCCCCCCAAAATAAAAAAAACCCTAGCCTAAACTAAATAATCAAAAGTTCCAGGGAGCGCTCAGACACAGCACTCGATGCGGCAAAGGTTACCAGGAACCCTGCAGTGGCCTTCACGTAGAGAGTCACACCCCCTCCAATGCGTCGTGATGACGTCACAACTTCACCCAACTGGTGCGAGGACAGGAACGTTCCACCTGCGCTCCAAATTCAAACAGAGATATTGGTAGTCAGCGCACCCAGGTAGGTAAAGAAATGCAAAGAAAATAGTATTTGATCCAACTCCTTTATTTGTAATGAATCACATTACAAGTGTATAGGCAGGTATATAGGCATCAAAAATAATACGGCTGGCAGCTCAGGTCAGGAAAAAACAACAAAGGTCAGACCCGTTTCCTAGTGCATTAAGCACATTATCAGCATTAGCTCCTCAGTGACCATTAATGTGCACCCATAATTCCAAGGTTTATATGCACAGGTAAACTCCTCCTGGGTAATTGCCTAACCAATTATATGTAAGCAACAATGCACATATAGGACAAATGCACATATAGGAAAAATTGGGTGCACATAAGGGGGAATGTGAAAAATAACACGCAAAGTATGCTACAGTCCCTAAAATGAAAATAGCCAAAAATGACTGCATGAATATATATATTAATTAATATTTATAATATGCTGAAAATATTTGGGATCTGAGCACTATTAGCATGTATATAATTATTTACAAAAAAACACAATTGAAGACAAATATCGATAAATGCAGAATGTGATGAAAAATTTAAAGGTGCAGCAATTAACAATTAAATTTAAAAATTGAAAAAGGTTTTGAAAAATAAAAATAAAAAGTTATACATAAATAAATATTCAAATCTGGCTTACTATTGATCCACATATAGCTTAACATCCCACTCTGAATTAAGACCAATTGGCATTCGAGTATCTAAATGAAAAATCCAAAAAAACTCTCTTTTACTGAGTGCTATCCCTCTATTACCCCCTCTGGGGTGTCTTGGGATACATTGGATACCCTGGAATGTCAAGAGGGAAATGTCACAGTTATGACATTTTTTGAAATGCAAAGATATTGGGGTAGTGGACTCAGGGTCCTCTATAGAGCGTAAATGCTCAAGAAAACGATCTTTCAAGGCTCATGTAGTTTGACCTACGTACTGCCTCGAACAACCCTTGCATGTCAAAAGATAGATGACATAACAAGAATTGCAAGTCATATGTTCCCGAATTTGAAAACTCTTGTCATTTGCAGAAGATACAAAGCTTGTCCTAAAAGAAGCATAAGAACAAGATTTGCACCTCCTGCTACCACATTTGAAAAACCCTGGCTTAATTGAAAGCCAATTTTGTGTATGTGGTACCCTTGGCAACATGGAAGGAGAGAGAAGATTCCCTAAAGTTGGTGATTTGCGTGACACAACGCATGTACCATCTCTTGTAATGCTTTTAAGACTCTCATCTGTATCTAAAATTGGTAAAGCTTTCCGTACTATATCACATATTTGCCCAAATTCAACACTATACGTAGTGATGAACTTGAGTTTATTAAATCTTCTCACTTTGGTAGATTTTTCTGATTGAAAGAAAGTTTTCCTGTCAAACTGGTCAACTTCCTGTTTGGTCCGTTCAAGAAGGTCCTTAGAATACCCTCTCTCAATGAGTCTAGCTGTTAATTGTGCAGAACATTTTGAATAGGTCTGTGGGTTGCTACAATTACGTTTGACCCTGATGTATTGGGACTTGGGTATGGAATTTATGGTATGTCTAGGATGACATGACCGGGCATTCAAAATAGTATTTCCAGCACTAGACTTGCGAAACAATTGTGTTTCTATAGTGGAGGTATGTAAATTAGCACATAATTCGATATCAAGAAATGAAATCGAAGATGTATTAACCTCCATAGTGAATTTAAGATTCAACAAATTGTCCTGGAGATAGATTTGAAACTGTTCAAGAAGATCCATTGGGCCCTTCCAGATGAGAAGGATGTCGTCAATGTACCGACCATAATATTGGATAAATTGTCTGAAGAGGTTTCCATCTCCATAGACGTGGGACAGCTCCCACCAACCCATATACAGGTTGGCATAGGAGGGGGCAAATTTGGCCCCCATAGCCGTCCCACGCCTCTGGAGATAGAACTCCCCCTCAAACAAGAAAAAATTGTGTGTCAACAAATATTCCACAGCAGTCTTGATGAACAGCTTCAAAGCCTCATCATAGTTTGAAAAAGTATTCAAAAAAATTCAATTGCTTGTATGCCCTGTTGATGTGGTATACAAGTATACAGTGAGGACACGTCAATGGTAACAAAAGTAAATTCTGCATTTCTTTACCTACCTGGGTGCGCTGACTACCAATACCTAAACTAAACTACCAATAGCCCTTAAAAGGGCCTTTTGCGGGGCATTGCCCCAAAGAAATCAGCTCCTTTACCTGTAAGAAAATACAAACAACCCCCACAAGAGTAAAACCCACCAGGCACACAACCAACCCACCAAATAAAATCCTAACTAAAAAAACCTAAGCTCCACATTGCCCTGAAAAGGACATTTGGATGGGCATTGCCCTTAAAAGGGCATTTAGCTCTATTGCAGCCCAAAGCCCTAACCTAAAAAATAAACCCACCCAATACACCCTTAAAAAATCCTAACACTAAACCCCGAAGATTCACTTACCGTGAGAAGTCTTCATCTAAGTGGCAAGATGTCCTCAACGAAGCCGGCAGAAGTGGTCCTCCAGATGGGCAGAAGAGGTCCTCCAGACGGGCAGAAGTCTTCATCCAGACAACATCTTCTATATTCATCCTTCCGACGCGGAGCGGCTCCATCTTCAAGACATCCGGCACGGAGCATCCTCTTCAAACAACGTTTTCTTCAGAATTAATATCTCTTTAAGTTACATCATCCAAGATGGTGTCCCTTAGATTCCAATTGGCTGATAGAACTCTATCAGCCAATCGGAATTAAGGTAGAAAAAAATCCTATTGGCTGATGCAATCAGCCAATAGGATTGAACTTCAGGATTGAGCTGTCATTCTATTGACTGTTCCAATCAGAATTCTATCAGCCAATCGTAATCTAAGGGACGCCTTCTTGGATGACGTCCCTTAAAGAAATATTCATTAAGAAGAAGACGTCGTTTGAAGAGGATGCCCGTCTGGAGGACCACTTCTGCCAGCTTTGTTGAGGACATCTTGCCGCTTGGATGAAGACTTCTCACGGTAAGTGAATCTCCGGGGGTTAGTGTTAGGATTTTTTAAGGGTGTATTGGGTGGGTTTATTTTTTAGGTTAGGGCTTTGGGCTGCAATAGAGCTAAATGCCCTTTTCAGGGCAATGGGGAGCTTAGGTTTTTTTAGTTAGGATTTTATTTGGGGGGTTGGTTCTGTGGGTGGTGGGTTTTACTGTTGAGGGTGTTGTTTGCATTTTTTTTTACAGGTAAAAGAGCTAATTTCTTTGGGGCAATGCCCCGCAAAAGGCCCTTTTAAGGGCTATTGATAGTTTAGTTTAGGCTAGGGTTTTTTTATTTTTGGGGGGGGGCTTTTTATTTTGATAGGGCTCTTAGATTAGGTGTAATTAGTTTAAAGATCTTGTAATTTGTTTTATATTTTCTGTAACTGTGTTTTTTTTGTGATTTAGCTAAAGGGCTATTGATAGTTTAGTTTAGGCTAGGGTTTTTTTATTTTGGGGGGGGGGGCTTTTTTATTTTGATAGGGCTCTTAGATTAGGTGTAATTAGTTTAAAGATCTTGTAATTTGTTTTATATTTTCTGTAACTGTGTTTTTTTGTGATTTAGCTAATTTAATTTATTTAATTGCATTTAATTTAGGGATTTGATTTAATTGTAGTGTAGTGTTAGGTGTTAGTGTAACTTAGGTTAGGTTTTATTTTACAGGTAAATTTGTATTTATTTTAGCTAGGTAGTTATTAAATAGTTAATAACTATTTAGTAACTATTCTACCTAGTTAAAATAAATACAAACGTGCCTGTAAAATAAAAATAAACCCTAAGATAGATACAATGTAACTATTAGTTATATTGTAGCTAGCTTAGGGTTTATTTTATAGGTAAGTATTTAGTTTTAAATAGGAAAGATTTAGTTAATGATAGTAATTTTATTTAGATTTATTTAAATTATAATTAAGTTAGGGGGTGTTAGGTTTAGGGTTAGACTTAGGTTTAGGGGTTAATAAATATAATATAGTGGCGACGTTGGGGGCGGCAGATAAGGGGTTAATAAATGTAGGTAGGTGGTGGTGATGTTAGGGATGGCAGATTAGGGGTTAATGCTATTTAACTAATGTTTGCGAGGCTGGAGTGCGGCGGTTTAGGGGTTAATATGTTTATTATAGTGGCGGCAACGTTGGCAGCGGCAGATTAGGGGTTAATAAGTGTAGGTAGTTGGAGGTGACATTGGGGGCGGCATATTAGGGGTTAATAAATATAATGTAGGTGTCGGCGATGTTGGGGGCAGCAGATTAGGGGTTAATACATATAATGTAGGTGGCGGCGGTGTCCAGAGCGGCAGATTCGGGGTTAAAATTTTTTTTTAATTATTTGCAATAATAGGTTAGTTTATGGGTGTTAGTGTACTTTTTAGCACTTTAGTTATGAGTTTCATGCTACGGCGTTGTACCATAAAACTCTTAACTACTGACTTTTAAATGCGTTAGGGATCTTGACAGGGTAGGGTGTACCGCTCACTTTTTGGTTTCCCAGGACAGAGTCGTAATATCAGCGCTATGGAAGTCCCATAGAAAAAAGACTTTACGAATGTCCTCTTAACGCTGCTTTTTTTACGCTAACACACAACTCGTAATCTAGCCGATTGCTTTTTTGATGGAGCAGAATCCTGTCCCTTTAAGAAGTTACATTTTAAAAACAATAAAAGATATGGCTAGAAGACACAACAGGATTCAAATTAGTTTTTAAATTATTTTGACGCTATACCGAGCATAAAATAATGGTAGCTATCAATGACATTCTATGCTTAAACATTAGGCAAGAAATAGATTAGCTGGACCAAAGTTGCTAAATCTATGTATCTTTAATTGTCACAAATGTGAAAATGTTCTGAGACACTTAATTCTGACTCCAATTAAAGACAATGACCTAACACAGAGTAAAACATGTTATTATTCCTGCTACATTTGACTTATAAAACGCTGCTACCTCAGCAAGATACGAAAGGTAAAGTGAAGGGTATGAAAGAAAAAAAAGAAAAAGAAAACATAATGCCTGATTCATTATTACATAGAAACTCTAACACTGAGATCCTATGACCTTTCATTGTCCTGCCTGTCGAATGCATTTCTATATTCTTATTTGCATCTGTTTTATTACCTACACAAAAGACTCGTTGAATAGATGCTGGGAGTAATTGTTCCAGATTACCAGTTTGTTTTGTATTCATCCATTCAAGCGAGTCTTATATCTTTAATAGCTGTCATTGCTGAATGAATTCCTGGTTCCGCTGTCGAGATGTGTGAACCATCCTTCATAACTTTGCACGCATCACAGTTTAACCTGCATATGAAAGGAAAGATGTTGCTTAGAAAACAGGATTTTGCATTTGTAACCCCAGAAAATCATCAGGAACGCTTTTATTATTTTTACTTCACCCATATCTTGGTTAGGTCTTGACTCAATTTTTACTATTGTGGATGAGTTTTCATTGCTAAGCGACAGGTAATGAGAATTTTGTTCTAAATAAATACAGATACGTCCTTGATACTTTCAAATTTTTTGTCTAAGGAATCCAGATAAATAAAGCACTAACCCATTTAGTGCCAAAGATGGCTGCTTCCATTATGGGAAATAGCTGTTTAAATCCACAACATCCTGTCTAGCTACATTCAGCATCATTAAATGTAATGTATTTATCTATTTTGTCTAATGTATTGCTTTATTCAAAGGGAAAATATAGGGCTAGATTACATGTGGAACGCTAAATACCGCTTTGATGAAAGCTATATTTGCGCTCCACTAAGTAATACCAGTGCACAATAATATGCACTTGTATTACAAGTTTTCAGCAATGTGAACACGACCCAGTGTTCCCATGCTGGGAAGCATTGCGCTCACGAGAACGCGCTTCCATTGTCTCCTATGGGAGCCTCATTCTGATGCCGTCAGTGACAGTCGCACAGTGATGGCAGCAAATATAAATATATATGTATATGCTGATATACATATATATATTTATGTGTTAATATGTGTATATACACATATTAACACATAAATATATACTGTATATGTATATAAGCATATAAATATATATTTACTGAGAGAGAGAAAATTCCCATAGACCGCAATATAAAGGCACTTTTTAGTGCCTTTTCTTTTCTAACAACCCACTCCCACCAACTTTAACGCCAAAATACTGCCTATTTATTTTATAAACGACTTACACACACACAGCTTCATACATATACAAACTCATTTTTTTAAAAATAAACACAATACATGTTTATACATTCTACATTTCAATTTCATTAACCCAATATCCCCTTCATTTTTCCTCATTTTTCTTCAGAGGGGAGAGAGGGGGTAGGATGGGTAGGACTAGGGCCGTAGGTTTTGGAGGATGATTCATCCTCCCTCAAACATTTGCAGAGGAGGGAAGGAGAGAGGGTGGTTGAAAAGTGGAGTTGGGAGACGATGCTCATAAGCCAGGCACATCCAGAGCAGGGAGAGTGGGGCAGCCTGTGACTGGTAGGGATGGGTCTGCAGATGGCTTAGAGAGGAGAGGATCTCAGAGAAGGAGAAGTAGGCTCTGGTTGAGGCCTATTTGGAGAGGGCACCCCAACTTGAAAATCCTAACCTTAGGCCTAGAATAAGCAATCGCCTGTGGCAAGAAGATAAGAGTGGCAGTCAGTTGCTTAGGCTGCAATAGGTAAATTGGCAGCAACAAACATTGCTACCATGACTGCCAAAGGGAAACAAAGTCTAAAATGGCCCAACAGACCAAATATGCCTGTGGGACAGGTGGTGGTACAAGTAGGCCCATTCTTTACAAGCCATGGGAGGAGATGCTGTTGGATGTAATATCTGGAGCGGTTGTCCTAGGCTGTAAGGGGACAATGGACACATCACAGCTGCCTGAAGAGGTCCATGAAGGTGAATATTCAGTATCATATAAAATACATGTTTTTATTTACTGTATGTAAAACTATTGATTAGATCATAAATATCCATAGGCTTTGAGCTAGAAATGTCAATTTAATCATGCACATGTGTAATACAGAAAATAAAATAATCAAATTTGATATATGGTTAGCAATCAATCATTTTCTAACATCATTGGAAAAACATACATAGGTAGGTGTGGAGAATTCATGTTTTACATGGTGCTAAGTCTGAATTGCATCTTTACATGTGGATGTGTTCAGCAAGCTCTCTGTAGTGCCTAGCTGCTCAAATAAGCAAGGGCAAGGATATTGCTTTAAAATATTTCCAACTATAAAATATTTACCTTCATAATGTGATTCAAAAATGTCCCTTTGAGACACAATCTATTAACATTCAACACTTATGGTTATAGCTGTTTTTATGTTATCACAAATATATATATATATATATATATATATATATATATATATATATATATATATATATATATATATATATATATATATATATATATATATATATATATATATATATATATATATATATATACTATATACTGTATATATGCTAGTGTCTTTCATATTGTTTGTATGCAAAAATGTAATATGTTTAATCAGATGTTTCAGGTTCAGAATATGAGTATGAAACTGCACCAAGACAAGAGGCCAGTGATGTGCCTCAATTTAGTGAGAATAATTATGTATTTGTGAAAGGATTCTCATATCTGAGCCTTCAAGAAGGGGACGCTCAACAGCCAAAGGCCTATGAGGTTGAGGATGCTCCTGACCCTTCTCCAGCCTCATCAGGGAGGACATACCTTCTGTTGGGGCATGAAGAGCAGCATCAGCAGATGCATCCACCACAGCATCCTTCTCAGCAGCAGCAACACCATCAGCAGCTGATGCATCCACCCCAGCCCCATTCTTCTCTGCAGCTTCAACATAGGCCAGAACCACCGCAGCATTTGTATTGTATGCTACCTCAGGAGCATATACAGCAGCCTCTTATGGCACACCAACTGACACTGCCACCCCCGCCACCACTGTGCTGAGCTGAGTCTGTAATGCAAATGCATAAGGGTCAGATAACAGGAAGGGAGCTGATGCCCCAGGAAGTGATTAGCTCTGCAGTAGTCAAGAAGAGCTCAGCAGACAGAAAGCAGCTCAGGTGTCAGGGCTCAGATATAATAAATAATTTGAACCTAGTGGATAATTTCAGTTCATCATACAGCTGAACAACACATGGTACCAGAAGTGGATGTTTCTCCAGTTATTACAACCAAAAGCAAATAAAGCAGCATGGTATCTGCAACAAGGTACAAGCATGAATCTCACACAGCGTGGCCAGCAAACTTCAAAGATCTCACCTATAAGAACAGCTAGTCTGAAACCACCTCATAAAATCAGGTTTGTGGGTAATCTGGAGGAAGTGTCTTGATCATTTAGACAAAGATTTAAGGGCCTATTTAAGAACGTGCAAGCGGACATGATCCGATATTGCGGATCATGTCCGCTGCACATTGATAAATGCCGACCTCATACGCTGTCGGCATTTATCATTGCACCAGCAGTTCTTGTGAACTGCTGGTGCAATACCGCCCCCCACCAAATTTGCGGCCAATTGGCCGCTAGCAGGGGGTGTCAATCAACCCAATCGTATTGGATCCGGTTGATTTCCGGTGATGTCTGTCCGCCGCCTCAGAGCAGGCGGACAGGTTATGGAGCAGTGATCTATAGACCGCTGCTTTATAGCTTGTGTTTCTGGCGAGCCTGAAGGCTTACCAGAAACACGGGGCATCAAGCTCCATACGGAGCTTGATAAATAGGCCCCTTAGTCTGTATATGAAAGCAACAAACACATGCACTTTGCCAAGTGATCAGAAAGTAGCATTGCTTTTAACTGTTGCTGGGGCAGAAGCATTGGACATATATAACAGTTTTCAATTATCTGTAAATGATGGTGAGAATTATGAGATGGTTATGGAAAGATTTGCTGCATATTGCACACCAAATTAAAATGAGAGATAGGAACATTTTGTGTTTAACTCCAGGGTACAGCTACCACATGAGACAGTGGAGGAGTTTGTCACTGACCTCAGATTAAGAAGCAGGTCTTGTAACTATGGTCCTCTGCAAGAATCTTTAATCACAGATTGACTTGTGATAGGCTGCAATAGTAATACAATACGTGAGAGGCTACTAAGGGATTGTGATTTGACTCTGCAGAAGGCTGTGTCCATTTGTCAGTCTGCAGAGCAAACCAAAAAACAATTAGGTGTCTTATGTAAGCAAGATTGTCAGAAAATGATTAATGATGTAAGAACACACAGACCTTCAAGAGGAAAGTCCACTCCATACCTGTCAGAGAGGAGACATAAGAATAAAGTGGATATACAAGCTGTAAAGCACAGAGATATGTCATGTGGGAAATGTGGAAAAATTAATGAGTTTTGCAAATGTTCAGCCTATGGGCAGGAATGTAGGATCTGCAAAAAATATAATCACTTTGCCGCACAGTGTTAGCAAGCTACACAACTACACGCTGTTAAAACATATACCTCTAGCAGGAGTGATGATGATCTTTATGTGGACAAGGTCAAACAAGTACCTGCAAAAGATAAGGAATGGATTGTAGAGGTGGAAGCACATAGTGTACTGATACCATTTAAAGTAGATACTGGAGCAGATCCCAATGTTATTCCAGAGGCTCTATGGAAAAAACTACAACCCACACCTAAACTTCAGAAACAAACTAAAGTACTGAAAGCATATAATGGACTTGACATTCCAACTGTGGGTCAATGCATACTCACCCTAAAGCATAACTCCACAGTCACAAAACACCCGTTTGTTGTGGTTCCTGAAGAAAAGGTTAATTTAATTGGATTACAATCTATACAACTAGGGCTGCTCACCAAGCTTTTTAAGAATACAGAAGTACAAGGGCATCAATACCTTACTTGAAAAATATAAGGATGTTTTCAGTGGACTTGGTAAACTCTCAATTAAATATAAAATTGCTTTTAAGCCAGGAGCATTGCCTGTGATTCATGCTCCATGCAAAGTACCAGTAGCCCTACGAGAAAAACTTAAAAAAGAACTAAAGCGCTTGATAAAGATGGATGTCCTGGAGCAGATACATGAACAAACGGAATGGGTTCATTCTTTGGTTATTGTGGCGAAAAAGGATGGTTCCCTAAGGTTGTGTCTGGACCCCAAAGAGTTAAATGCCAGTATTAAAAGGGAACACTATCAAATACCAACACAAAATGAAATACATGGGGAGATGGCTGGTGCCCAGCTGTTTACAGGGCTCGATGCCTCTAATGGATTTTGGCAGGTACCGCTGGAGAAAGGAAGCAGGCGCATATGTACTTTCAATACACCCTTTGGAAGGCACTGTTTCAAGCGTCTTTCATTTGGACTGTGTTCAGTGACCGAAATATTCCACCGAACCATCCAGCAACTGTTTGATGGGGTAAAAGGTGTCAAAGTGTACATAGATGATATTCTGATATGTGGTGCTAATAAAGCTGAGCATAATGAACAACTTGAGAAAGTATTACAGATTGCACATGATAAAGGGTTAAAGTTAAACCAAACAAAGTGTAGATTTCTTCAATCAGAAATTCTTTACCTGGGTGAGATCATCTCAAAGTGAAGCATGACCCTGCCAAGGTCAAGGCTATTAAAAGCATGGCAAGTCCAGCAAACAAGAAAGAATTACAAAGATTCCTGGGAATGGTAACCTACTTGGGCAAGTTTATTGCAAATCTCTCAGACAAAACTAAACACATAA
This sequence comes from Bombina bombina, assembly GCF_027579735.1. NCBI lineage: Eukaryota > Metazoa > Chordata > Amphibia > Anura > Bombinatoridae > Bombina > Bombina bombina. The sequence goes on from NC_069501.1 coordinate 571,831,276, forward strand.
GAGGTTTACTGGTAAGGAATGTTGAGTGACATTGGGGAAAGAAGCATGAGGCTGAATTTGTATTGCTAAAGGAATTGCTAATGACACAGCATCTACACTACAGTGTTTTGATGCTTCACATAAAACAAACATGCAGTCCTGTTACAACATGATGGCACAGGGTGGAGGCCTATTGCATATGCAGCCAGGGCTTTTACAGAAACTGAATACAAGTATGCTCAGAGAAAATTACGAGCTATATTTTCAAGGTTTGGCATCCCTACAATCCTAAAAACAGACAATGGACCCCAGTTCTCCTGCAGGTACTTTAAGGCATTTTCTGAAGAGTTTGGATTCCTTCACAGAACTTCAAATCCCAAATATCCTCAAGGGAATAGATTAGCCGAGTGCGGAGTCAAAATCATAAAGAGACTATTTACAAAGGCTAGTCACTCAGGTGAGGAACCACAGATAGCTTTGCTTAATTATCGAGCAACACTTTTGGAAGGGGGAAAATCTCCTGCAGAATTATTCTTCAGGCATCAGATAAAGACAAAGCTACCACAATTGCATTTAACACAGTATCATTATGGCAGAAACTTGCATATTTCCAACATAGAAAAGAAGGAAGGAATAAGGGAACGTCAGAAAAGGAACTATGACAAAAGTGCAAAGAATGTAAAAATACTGCACATTAGGGACACTATAAAGATCTGGACAGGTCAACGCTGGATGAATGAAGCTGAAGTGCTGCGTAAAGTCGCAGACAGGTCCTTTGAAGTAAAGACAAAGCAGGGAATGGTGTTGAGACTTAATCAGAAACATTTATTAAAGATACCAAATCATTCTTTGAACCAAACACAGTCATTGGACCTAGATTGGTTAAGCAATGCTAAGGATTCAGAAAAGGCTTGTCCAGAACCACAACAGAATGTAATTGATCGGGATACATTTCTGGTAAATGAACCTGATGAAGAGTCATCTTTTGAGGATACTGACAGTACAGAGGACATTCTTGCCCTAGTACAGTATCCAGGAGAAACACTACAACAGCCCTCACAAGGGGGCCAACATACTTCAAGTGGCAGAGCAGCAGGCCACAAAGACTTCAGGTCAGCAGGCCACAAAGACTCATTGAATAATGTTAACTGCATTTGACACTAACTCTTTTCTACTGCATTTTGTGTTATACTTAGTTTAGTTGTTCTAGGTTCATTGTCATGCCAGAAAATGTAGACATCTTGTTTTTATGAAAACTTGTTCTATAGTTAATTATGAATGTTTTTTTCTTTCCTAAGATATGGTGAGTCCATGGAATAATCAATTACTAGTGGGAATATAACTCCTGGCCAGCAGGAGAAGGCAAAGAGCACTACAGCAAAGCTGCTATATATGTCACTTCCCTTACCCATAATCCCCAGTCATTCTCTTTGCCTGCGGTGCAAGGAGAAGTTGAAGTTTTGGTGTCTGATCTACAATTAAGATTTTTTTTATTTTAAAGCAGAGTAGGTTTGCTCTGGTCTTTCTAAAGAGTCTAGCCTTAGCCCATGTCAGTCTCTTCAGTAGGGCAGTGGTGGTTTTTAAGCAATTGGGAACTTGTGGTGTACAATCCTCACTGCGTTTTCCCAAAACATTTTGCTGCCCTATTTAGATAGCCTGAGTAGGTTTACTCAGTCTTTCTTTATTTCCATAGGTCCATGTGAGGGAAGGGATCCTCTCAAACCAGGTGAGCTGCCCTGCTGCCAGACAGATGAATATTCAGGTAAGTGCCAATTTTATTTTTCTATGTAGCAGGGAAATATTTTTGCCCTTATTCAGCTGAAACGCTGCAGGGGGGCATTTTTTATTATTCCTGTCAGGGTGCAGGTTTTTATAGCAGTTTATTTATTTATTTTATTGATGGCTCAGTGAGGATCCATTTTTAGTAATGGATTATGTACTTTTTTTTTATTATTGTTTGTTTTTAAGCCCATGTTCAAGAAAGTTGTTTAAAAAAAAAATTTTTTTTGTTTGCTGTAGGAACGCCCCTTTTAGGGAGGTTCAAGTTCTTTGATGTCAGAGTTTTTTTTGACGCTTTTTTTCACTTCCTGTAAGAGTGAGGTGTGAATATTTTGGATGCTCTGCTGTTTAGAAGGCTTCTTGCTGTTTTTGCTTCTCCCCGGGATCGTTTTTTTCCTCAGTTTGCTGTGGGTTGCAGGATAGGTAGGGCATCTGAGTAATTCTGCTGAGGTGTAGAGTTTTACCTGGGGTATGCTTTCTTGATTTGGTAAATTTAAAGGGAACATTTATTTAAGAATTTTTTTTTGGTTCTGTATTATATCCTTTGTTAAAAGATATATATATTTATATATATATTAAAAAAGTTAGTTTTTTATTTGCTTCTTTTTTTTTTGTATTATGGATCAGGAGGCTGTACAGGATGTTACCTGTAGCTTATGTTTTGATGCCCAGTTGGAACCCCCAGTACCTTTTTGTTCTTCATGTATTTAAAGAACTTTAGCTTATAGAAATAGACTTTTTGATTCTGAGCCATCATTAGCTAAGGCGGATGCTGTTCAGGAGCCTCCTGGGGCCACTATTCTCATAGAGGATAGTTGTTCTTTTAAGGATCCAATGGATAAGAAAATGTATGTTCACCAAGGTCTTCAATGGCAGCCTACGGTGTGTATTGCTACTGTTACCAGAGCTGCAGCTTACTGGTTTGATGCTTTGTCTGATACTATTAAGACAGATACTCCTCTTGAGGAGATCCAGGACAGGATTAAGGCACTTAAGGTTAGCCAATTCCTTTATTTTGGATGCTTCCTTACAGGTCATTAAACTGGGAGCAAATATGTCTGATTTTGCGGTTCTAGCTCGCAGAGCCCTTTGGTTAAAATCCTGGTCTGCGGATGTTTCTTTTAAGTCTAAGTTATTAGCTATTCCCTACAAGGGTAATACCTTGTTTGGGCCTGGTTTGTCTGAAATTATTTCAGATATCACAGGTGGAAAGGGATCTTTTCTTCCTCAGGATAAGAAGAATAAGCAGAAAGTGCGTCAGAGTAATTTTCACAAGTTTCTAAGGTTTGCTTTCTTAGATAATCATTTGAAGTTTGTGGCTCTTCCTTTCGGTCTTGCCACAGCTCCCAAAATTTTCTCATAGGTCCTGGGGGTTCTTTTGGCAGTGATCCGGTCTTGGGGCATTGCAGTAGTGCCTTATCTGAATGACATTCTGGTTTAGGCGCCGTCTTTTCAACAAGCAAACTCTCATACGGAGATCTTGTTGTCTTTCCTTTAATCCCATGTTTGGAAGTTAAATCTGGGAAAGAGTTCTCTGATTCCATCCACAAGAGACAAGAGTAGTGTTTTTAGGGACCATAATAGACTCCCTACTAATGAAGATATTTCTGACAGAGGTCAGAAAAACAAAGATCTTCAACTCTTGTCTTGTCTTGTCCTTCAGTCCTCTCCTCAGCTGTCAGTGGCTCTATGTATGGAGGTAATTGGTCTGTTGGTAGCTTCCATGTACATCATTCCATTTGCTCGGTTCCATCTCAGACTTCTGCAGTTATGCATGTTAAGGTAATGGAACAGGAATTATGTGGATTTGTTTTGGATCAGGCGACAAGGGACTCTCTTCTGTGGTGTCTCAGGAACACCTCTCCCAGGGAACATGCTTTCGCAGACCTTCTTGGGTGATCGTGACCACGGTTGCCAGCCTTCTATGTTGGGGAGCAATTTGGGGGTCATTGAAGACTCAGAGTCTTTGGACTCGGGAGGAGTCAGTTCTCCCTATAAACATTCTAGAACTGAGAGCGATTTTTAATGCTTTACTGGCCTGGCCTCAGTTAGACTTAGCCCGGTTTATCAGGTTCCAGTCAGACAACATAACATCGGTGGCATACATCAACTACCAGGGGGAACTCAGAGTTCCTTGGCCATGACAGGTGGCCCGGATAATCTAGTGGGCAGAGTCTCACAACTGTTGTCTTTTTCTGCGATCCACATCCCAGGAGTGGACAATGGGGAGGCGGATTTTCTGAGCCAACAAACCTTTTATCTGGGGGAGTGGAACTCCATCCGGAAGTATTTTCCAGTTTAATCCTTAATTGGGGGCAGTCAGAATTGGATCTCATGGCTTCTCAGCAGAATGCCAAGATTCTGAGGTATGGCTCGAGGTATGGATCCACAGGCTTTCTTGATAGATGCTCGGCGGTCCCTTGGAATTTCAGTCTAGCATACATATTTCCTCCGTTCACTCTCCTGCCATGAGTCATTGCTCATATCAAGCAGGAGAGGGCGTCAGAGATTCTCATAGCGCCAGCGTTGCCTCGCAAGATCTGGTATGCAGATCTAGTGGAAATGTTGTTTCTACCTCCGTGGAGACTCCCTCTGAGGAAGGACCTTCTACTTCAGGGTCCTTTTCTTCATCCAAAGCTCGTTTCTCTGAAGCTGATTGCTTGAAGATTGAACGCTTGATTTTATCTAAGCGTGGGTTTTCAGAGTCGTTCATTGAGACCATGATTCAGGCTCGTAAGCCTGTGACAAGAAATATTTACTATAAGATATGGCGTAAATATCTGTATTGGTGTGAATCCAAAGGCTACTCTTGGAGTAGAATCAGGATTCCTAGGATTTTGTTCATTCCTCCAGGAGGGTCTGGAGAAGGGTTAGTCAGCTGGTACTCTGAAAGGTCAAATTTCTGCATTGTCTATTTTGTTGTATATGCGTTTGGCGGATGCGCCAGATGTGCAATCTTTTTGTCAGGCCTTGGTTAGGATCAGGCCTGTGTTTAAGCCCGTTACTCCTCCCTGGAGTCTTAACCTTGTTCTTAGAGTTTTACAGCAGGCTCCATTTAAACCTATGCATTCCTTAGATATTAAGATGTTATCTTGGAAGGTTTTGTTTTTTGTTGCTATTTCTTCTGCTCTGAGAGTTTCGGAATTCTCGACTTTGCAGTTTGATTCTCCTTATCTTATTTTTCATTCTGATAAGGTGGTTCTACATACTAAATTAGGTTTCCTACCTAATTTTGTTTCAAACAAGTATATTAATCAGGAGACCGTGGTTCCTAATCCTTCTTCTCCTAAGGAGCGTTTGTTGCACAACCTAGATGTTGTGCGTGCATTGAAGTTCTATTTTCAGGCGACTTAGGACTTTCGTCAGTCTTCTGCTTTGTTTGTTTAATTTTCTGGAAAGTGCAAGGATCAGAAAGCTACGGCTACTTCTCTTTCTCTTTGGCTAAGGAGTATTATTCGTTTGGCCTATGAGACTGCTGGACAGCAACCTCCTGATAGAATCACTGCTCATTCCACGAGGGCTGTTTCTTCTTCCTGGGTATTTTAAAATGAAGCATCTGTTGAACAGATTTGCAAAGGTGCAACTTGGTCCTCTTTGCATACTTTTTCAAAGTTTTATAAATTTGGGGGTCGATCCGATATAAAGCGTCGCCCGCAAAAGCCGGCGACGCCAATATTTACGCTGATTTGGTATCCTATATACGGCGTAACCTAGAAGTTACGCGCGTATATTTCTGCCATCGCCCGTAGTTTTTTGGGCCATAGGCAGGTATACCAAACCAGCGCAGTTTGGTATCCAATATGCAGCGTAAGGACTTACGTGGCGAAAATGGAGAAAACTTACTCCATTTTCACCTCGCCACAAAAAGCAGCCGTAAGAAGCCTTACGCTGACTATTGGAGCCCCGTAACTCCCTAAACTAACTAGAAAATAAACCTAACACCTAACGCATGCGCAATGTCTATCTCCCTGTCAACCGCGATCTTCTAAAATAAACCTAACACCTAACGCATGCGCAATGTCTATCTCCCTGTCAACCGCGATCCCCCCCCCCCCCGAAATCCCTAATAAAGTTATTAACCCCTAAACCGCCGCTCCCGGACCCCGCCGCCATCTACATAAACTAACCCCCTACTGTGAGCCCCTAAAACCGCCGCCATCTACCTTATCTATCCCCTAATCTGACCCCTTACACCGCCGCCACCTATATAAAAATTATTAACCCCTAATCTAATCCCCCTATACCGCCGCCAGCTATATTAATATTATTAACCCCTAATGTAAGCCCCTTACACCGCCGCCATCTCTATTAAAATGATTAACCCCTAATTTAATCTACCTACCCCGCCGCCAGCTATATTATCTATATTAACCCTAAGTATATTATAGTTAATATAGGTATTACATTATATATATTAACTATATTAACCCTAATTATATTAGGGTTAATATAGTTAATATAGTTACTATAGTATTTATATTAACTATATTAACTCTATCTAACCCTAACTAAATTTATATTAAATTAATCTAATTAATTTATAAACTAAAATATTCCTATTTAAATCTAAATACTTACCTATAAAATAAACCCTAAGATAGCTACAATATAATTAATAATTACATTGTAGCTATGTTAGGGTTAATATTTATTTTACAGGTAAATTGTTAATTATTTTAACTAGGTATAATAGATATTAAATAGTTATTAACTATTTAATATCTACCTAGTTAAAATAATTACCCAATTACCTGTAAAATAAATCCTAACCTAAGTTACAAATACACCTACACTATCAATAAATTTAATAAACTACAAACATCTATCTAAAAATACAATTAAATTAACTAAACTAAATTACAAAAAAAAAACAAACACTAAATTACAAAAAATAAAAAAAAAGATTACAAGATTTTTAAGCTAATTACACCTATTCTAAGCCCCCTAATAAAATAATAAACCCCCAAAATAAAAAAAATTCCCTGCCCTATTCTAAATTAAACAAATTTCAAAGCTCTTTACCTTACCAGCCCTTAAAAGGGCCTTTTGTGGGGCATGCCCCAAAGAATTCAGCTCTTTTGCATACAACAAATACAACCCCCCCCCCCATTACAACCCACCACCCACATACCCCTATTCTAAAACCACCCAAACCCCCCTTAAAAAAGCCTAACACTACCCCCCTGAAGATCTCCCTACCTTGTCTTCACCACACCGGGCCGAACTCCTGATCCGATCCGGGCGATGTCTTCCTCCAAGCGGCAAAGAAGAATTCTTCCTCCGGCGATGTCTTCCTCCAAGCGGCAAAGAAGAATTCTTCCTCCGGCGACGTCTTCCTCCAAGCGGCAGCAAAGTCTTCATTCTTCCGGCGGCATCTTCAATCTTCTTTCTTCGCTCCGCCGCCGCGGAGCATCCATCCCGGCCGACTGCTGTACTACGAATGATGTACCTTTAAATGACGTCATCCAAGATGGCGTCCGCCGAATTCCGATTGGCTGATAGGATTCTATCAGCCAATCGGAATTAAGTTAGAAAAATCTGATTGGCTGATTGAATCAGCCAATCAGATTCAAGTTCAATCCGATTGGCTGATCCAATCAGCCAATCAGATTGAGCTCGCATTCTATTGGCTGTTCCGATCAGCCAATAGAATGCAAGCTCAATCTGATTGGCTGTTCCGATCAGCCAATCGGATTGAACTTGAATCTGATTGGCTGATTCAATCAGCCAATCAGATTTTTCTAACTTAATTCCGATTGGCTGACAGAATCCTATCAGCCAATCGGAATTCGGCGGACGCCATCTTGGATGACGTCATTTAAAGGTACATCATTCGTAGTACAGCAGTCGGCCGGGATGGATGCTCCGCGGCGGCGGAGCGAAGAAAGAAGATTGAAGATGCCGCCGGAAGAATGAAGACTTTGCTGCCGCTTGGAGGAAGACGTCGCCGGAGGAAGAATTCTTCTTTGCCGCTTGGAGGAAGACATCGCCGGAGGAAGAATTCTTCTTTGCTGCTTGGAGGAAGACATCGCCCGGATCGGATCAGGAGTTCGGCCCGGTGTGGTGAAGACAAGGTAGGGAGATCTTCAGGGGGGTAGTGTTAGGCTTTTTTTAAGGGGGGTTTGGGTGGTTTTAGAATAGGGGTATGTGGGTGGTGGGTTGTAATGGGGGGGGGGGGGATTTTATTTGTTGTATGCAAAAGAGCTGAATTCTTTGGGGCATGCCCCACAAAAGGCCCTTTTAAGGGCTGGTAAGGTAAAGAGCTTTGAAATTTGTTTAATTTAGAATAGGGCAGGGAATTTTTTTTATTTTGGGGGTTTATTATTTTATTAGGGGGCTTAGAATAGGTGTAATTAGCTTAAAAATCTTGTAATCTTTTTTTTTATTTTTTGTAATTTAGTGTTTGTTTTTTTTTGTAATTTAGTTTAGTTAATTTAATTGTATTTTTAGATAGATATTTGTAGTTTATTAAATTTATTGATAGTGTAGGTGTATTTGTAACTTAGGTTAGGATTTATTTTACAGGTAATTGGGTAATTATTTTAACTAGGTAGATATTAAATAGTTAATAACTATTTAATATCTATTATACCTAGTTAAAATAATTAACAATTTACCTGTAAAATAAATATTAACCCTAACATAGCTAAAATGTAATTATTAATTATATTGTAGCTATCTTAGGGTTTATTTTATAGGTAAGTATTTAGATTTAAATAGGAATATTTTAGTTTATAAATGAATTAGATTAATTTAATATAAATTTAGTTAGGGTTAGATAGAGTTAATATAGTTAATATAAATACTATAGTAACAATATTAACTATATTAACCCTAATATAATTAGGGTTAATATAGTTAATATATATAATGTAATAACTATATTAACTATAATATACTTAGGGTTAATATAGATAATATAGCTGGCGGCGGGGTAGGTAGATTAAATTAGGGGTTAATCATTTTAATAGAGATGGCGGCGGTGTAAGGGGCTTACATTAGGGGTTAATAATTTTAATATAGATGGCGGCAGTGTTAGGGGCTCACTTTAGGGGGTTATAGATTTAATATAGCTGGCAGCGGGGTACGGGAGCGGCGGTTTAGGGGTTAATAACTTTATTAGGTTGCGGCGGGGTACGGGAGCGGCGGTTTAGGGGTTAATAGCTTTTTTATTGTTAGGCTAGTGAGGGGGGATAGCGGATAGAGGGTTAGACAGTGCGGGCTATGTTAGGGAGGCGTGTTAGACAGTGCGGGCTATGTTAGGGAGGCGTGTTAGACAGTGCGGGCTATGTTAGGGAGGCGTGTTAGACAGTGCGGGCTATGTTAGGGAGGCGTGTTAGACAGTGCGGGTGTTTTAGACTTTAGTCAGGTTTTATAGGCGCCGGCAGTTTCTAACGTGCCGCAAGTCACTGGCGACGCCAGAAATTTGTACTTACGCAGATTTCTGGACATCGCTGGTTTGTCAGACTTACGGCACGTTAGCATCTGACGGCGACCTATATGGGATAGCTCGAGTTGCGAGCTGAAACTGCGGGCGACGCCGGTTCCCTCGCTTGCGCCGCAAACTGCGATCTATATCGGATCGCGCCCTTGATACTTTTGCCTCAGCTGAGGCTTCTTTTGGGAGAAGGGTTCTTCAGGCAGTGGTGCCTTCTGTTGAGGTCTACCTGTCTTGTCCCTCCCTTATCATCTGTGTCCTCTAGCTTGGGTATTGATTCCCACTAGTAATTGATGATTCCGTGGACTCACCATATCTTAGGAAAGAAAACATAATTTATGCTTACCTGATAAATTTATTTATTTCCGGATATGGTGAGTCCACGGCCCACCCTTTATTTAAGACAGTTATTTTTTTTCTAAAACCTCAGGCACCTCTACACTGTTCTGTTATCTTCTTTCCTTCGGGCAAATGACTGGGGATTATGGGTAAGAGAAGTGACATAAATAGCAGCTTTGCTGTAGTGCTCTTTGCCTCCTCCTGCTGGCCAGGAGTGATATTCCCACTAGTAATTAATGATTCCGTGGACTCACCATATCCGGAAAGAAAGAAATTTATCAGGTAAGCATAAATTATGTTTTTAGTGTTGTTGTTTGTTTTGTTTAGAAAAGGAGAGATGTGCTGAGCTGAGCCTGTAATGCAGATGCATAAGGGTCAGATAACAGGAAGGGGGCTGATGCCCCAGAAAGTGATTAGCTCTGCAGCAGTCAGGAAGAGCTCAGCAGACAGAAAGCAGCTCAGGTGTTATGGCTCAGATATAATAAATATGTTTATTTAAAAGAACGTTGTGGATCATTTCAGTACATCTTACAGCTGAACAACACAACCACCAATGTTTGGTTAACATTGGAGAGTTAGACACCCTCACAGTCCCAAACATAGATGGACACCCCTGATCCTTGCCACCAATATGTGCCTGAAACTACAAGTGAGCCACAAGTCCCCCCATGGAACCCAGTAATCCCTCCCAGTCCCAGCAGGAGAGACTATTGCAGCTCATCCACAGGGAGATGCATCTGTCCAGGCTCCAGCAGCAGGCAATATGAAGGCAACAGAGCTAAATGGACATACTGAATGCCACACTTGTCCACCTGACTGAGGCAGTGGAAAGGCATGTGGACAGGCCGCAAACTCCTTCTTCACTCACTTCTTCTGTCATCTGTTGGGCGTGGCACAAGACACCACACTTCCCCCCCAAGTACCTCTTCTCCCAAAGCCAAGTCCCACCGCAGACATTAATCACCCATTTTATTTTTTTTCAATGTATTTTATTTTTAAATATTTTACTTTTTTTTTGGATTAATAAATCTTGGATTTTGAAAAGCTGTTTATTTGCTTTACAGTAACAGCTTACATTTGTGGGAGGTTTTTTCACATGATGACAGTTAATATGCATGTGTACATTGTTAAAAAATGTATGTGTCTTTATTTCAACACTATTATCCCATTCAAGAATACTTGAGGATACGTTTGAGAAATGAATACAGTATATGCTATTTCACATTAGTCAACTTGCATGTACAAATAAAATGAATGATGCTAATTATATAATAATAAAAGCCATCTTTATGAAAATGTAGTTGTTTGAGTTTATTATTGTCTTTTAATTTTTATCTGGTAACAATGGTGTTCCAATGTGCAATCTCAGGGGATTGTATGTAGTGATAATCTATGCACCATCTGATTATGTATTTGAAATATGTGGTTCGTATTAGTCCCTTTAAAGGGACAGGAAAGCCCACAATTGTCTTTCATGATTTGGATAGAACATGCAATTTTAAACAACTTTCCAATTTACTTCTATTATCAAACTTGCTTAATTATCTTGTTATCCTTTGTTGAAGGAATAACAGTGCACTTCTGTCAGCTAGTTGAACCCATCTAGTCAGCCAATCCTAAGAGACAAATGTGTTCAGGCACCAATCAGCAAATAGCTCCCACTAATGTAGGATACGTGTGTTTCTTTTTCAACAATTGATACCAAGAGAACAAAACACATTTAAAAATGCAAGTGAATTTAAAAGTGTCTTAAAATTACATGCTCTATCTGAATCATGAAAGTTTAATTTTGACTAGACTATCCCTTTAAGTAATAAAGTGCTGCATTCTTCTATCTCTGCTGCTTTTGCAGTCTTATCATTCTTCCTGAAGCTCTCATAGGCCATTCAATGGTTTACATATGACATTTTCAAACATACATTTAAAATATAAAATGTTTATAATACCATTGTTGCCAATGTGTTATGTGTAAATCCTTTTTTATATTATGACAAACTCCATTTATAACTTACCTAATGTTATATACCATGTTTTAACAAAATTTCTGTTTCTTAAAGGGACAGTAAACCTTAAAAATAATGTTATATAATTCTGCACATAGTGCAGAATTATATAACATTATATTAGCGCAAACATTATAAAACAAAATGTCCCCTTTGAATTTAAAAAAAAACCCTGCTGTTTTTGTCTGACAGAGCAGGAGCGAGCTGCACTTAGTGCTATGGCGTGGTCGGGCCGGGCTGTGACTATACAGCTGGCCCGATGCGCTGTTTGAAAAAAACAGACCCGCTTAGAAGATCACAGAGAGCGGGTCTGTAAAACAGCAGGGTTTTTTTTTTAAATTCAAAGGGGACATTTTGTTTTATAATGTTTGCGCTAATATAATGTTATATAATTCTGCACTATGTGCAGAATTATATAACATTATTTTTAAGGTTTACTGACACTTTAAGTTTAAAGGAAATTGTGTCAAACTGGTATGTTAGGGCTGAATAAGACCTGGATTTTAAAACACCTGCATTTGTCAAAGCTCTAATTACAACAGTGATTATATGACTTTTTACACTAGTAAGTGCACCAGAACTGCTTTCATATGGCTATACTTATATTTTTGTCATACAAGGGGCAAGATTACATATACCGTGCAGGCTTCAGCACAACTTCTAAAACCCGCCCACCCTTAATTTCACCTATCACATCAGGGAATCCAATAAACCCGACCAACAGTTCACAAAGTGCTGTAAGTCGAATAAGCGAGCGATGTCCAGAAATGTGCGTGAATACACATTTCCTGGACTCGCCAGTGACCTACGGCACTTTAGAAACTGCCGGCGCCAAAGTAAATAAAAAAATGTTAAATCTCCCATGATGGAAGAAGATGTGACCGCTTGGAAAAAGACTTCACCGCCGGACTTCAGAAAATGTGAGTACCTATCTGGGGGTTAGACTTAGGCTTTTTTTAAAAAAAAAAAAAAATGAATGGGCGGTAAAAGAACTGAATGCCCTTTTAAGGGCAGTAAAAGAGCTGAATGCCCTTTTAAGGGCAATGCCCATACAAATGCCCCTTTAGGGGCAATGGGTAGTTTAGAATTTTTTTGTGTTCGTTTTTTTTTTATTTTGGGGGGTTTGGTGGGTGGGGGTTTTACTGTTAGGGGGAAATTAGTTTTTTTTTTAAAGGTGAAAGAGCTGTTTAACTTAGAGCCCTTTTAAGGGCTATTGCTAGTTTAGTATTAAATTAGGGGGTGTTTTTATTTTGGAGGACTTTTTTATTTTCATAGGGATTAGGTTTAATTTTTTTATAATTTGGTTTATTATTTTATGTAACGTTAGACTTTTTATTTTTTGTAATTAGATTAATTTCATTTTTTTTTTTAAAGTAATGTTAGGTTTTTTATTTTAATTGTAAGTTAGTATTTTTTAATTTAGGCAATTGAGGTTAATTTAGAGGGTGATAGGTTAGGGGGATTAGTAATTTAATTAGGTTAATTGCGTTGTGGGGGTTTTGTGGTTTAGAGGTTAATAGATGTATTAGGTTAATTGTGATGTGGGTTAATAGCTGTTTAGGGGTTAATAGTTTAATTAGGTTAATTGCGATGTGAGTGAATGGCGGGTTAGGGGTTAATAGTTTTATTAAGTAGCTTGCGATGTGGGGTTTGGCGGTTATGGGGTTAATACATTTATTAGGTAGTTTGCAATGTTGGGGTTGGCAGATTTAGGGGTTAATACCTCTATTAGGTAGATTGCGATGTGGGTGAATGGTGGATTAGGGGTTAATACTTTAATTAGGCATATTTCGATGTGGGGGTTCGGCGGATTAGGGGTTAATATACTTATTGCGGTGGGGGATTGCGGTTGACAGGTAGATAGTTATTGTGCATGCATTAGGTGTTAATTTATATTTTCAGGGAGTTACGGTGCTCACATTTTCAGTGTATGGCTTGCTGCGCCTGCCTATGTGTGGCGAGTTGAAAATGGAGTAAAAAGTTCTTGCACTGAATATGTTATACCAACTTGTGATGCGGTTCTATGTTAGCTTATAGGAGTAAAATTAGCAGGCGATGGGGGAAATATATGCGCCGTATTTATATGCGGTGACGTATATGTTATAGCAAACCCGGACTAAACACCGGTGTCACCGGCTTCTGCAGGCGACGCCGCTTATGTAATCTCGCTCAAGAGCAGCAAACACATTCCTATTGCATTAATTAAAGGGATATGAAAGACAAAACTAACCTTGCATGATTAAGATAGAGCATGCAATTTTAATACACTTGTAATATCACTTCTGATTTCAAATGTGATTTGTTCTCTTGGTATACATTGTTGAACATAAATATGCACATGTCTGACAATAGTGGAAGCTAGCTGGTGGTTGGTGCCTGCATACATTTGACTCTGATGATTGACTATATAGATTGTTCAGCTAGCTAACAGTAGTGCAATTCTGTTATCTGATAAAAAAAATCAAATTTGAAAGTTCGTTAATATAGTCTGTTCTATACGAGTCATGATAGAAATATTTGGGGTTTGCAGTCCCTTTCAGCAGGCCCCAAAACATGCGGCCAGATCACGAGTTTTGTGTTATGAGCTGTGCGGTGCTAACGAGCAGTTTTTTCTCACTGCTCACTTACCTGCAGCGCTGGTATTACAGGTTTTTACAAACCCGGCTTTAAAAGGCAAGAAGTGAGCGTAGAGCAAAATTGTGCTCCTTACCGCACTCCAATACCAGCGCTGCTTAAGTCAGTGGTGAGCTGGTCGTACGTGCTCATGCACGGTTTCCCCAATGACATCAATGGGGAGAGACGCAGCCCCATTGATTCCTATGGGGAAATAAAGTTATGTTTACACCTAACACCCGAACATGAACCCTGAGTCTAAACACCACTAATCTTACACTTATTAACCCCTAATCTGGCGCCCCCAACATCGCCGACACCAACATTATATTTATTAACCCCTAATCTGCCGCCCCCAATGTCGCCGCAACCTACCTACACTTATTAACCCCTAATCTGGCGCCCCCAACATCGCCGACACCTACATTATATTTATTAACCCCTAATCTGCCGCCCCAATGTCGCCGCAACCTACCTACATTTATTAACTCCTAATCTGCCGCCTCCAACGTCGCCGCCACTATATTAAATTTATTAACCCCTAAACCTAAGTCTAACCCTAACCCTAACACCCCCTAATTGAAATATAATTTAAATAAATCTAAATAAAATTTCTATCATTAACTAAATTATACCTATTTAAAACTAAATACTTACCTATAAAATAAACCCTAAGCTAGCTACAATATAACTAATAGTTACATTGTAGCTAGTTTAGGGTTTATTTTTATTTTACAGGCAAGTTTGTATTTATTTTAACTAGGTAGAATAGTTGTTAAATAGTTATAAGTTGAATCAGCCAATAGGATTGAGCTTGCATTCCATTGGCTGATTGGAACAGCCAATAGAATGAGAGCTCAATCCTATTGGCTGATCCAATCAGCCAATAGGATTGATGTTCAATCCAATTGGCTGATCCAATCAGCCAATAGGATTTTTTCTACCTTAATTCCGATTGGCTGATAGAATTCTATCAGCCAATCAGAATCTAAGGGAAGCCATCTTGGATGACATCACTTAAAGAGATATTCATTCAGCAAGAAGACTTTGTTGGAAGAGGATGCTCCACGTCGAATGTCTTGAAGATGGACCCGCTCCGCAAGGATGAAGATAGAAGATGCCGTCTGGATGAAGACTTCTGCCCGTTTGGAGGACCACTTCTGCCCGTCTGGAGGACCACTTCTGCCGGCTTCATTGAGGACATCTTGCCGCTTGGATGAAGACTTCTCCCGATAAGTGAATCTTCAAGATTTAGTGTTAGGATTTTTTTAAGGGGGTATTGGGTGGGTTTATTTTTTAGGTTAGGGCTTTGGGCCTTCAAAAGAGCTAAATGCCCTTTTAAGGGCAATGCCCATCCAAATGCCCTTTTCAGGGCAATTTGGAGCTTAGGTTTTTTTAGTTAGTATTTTATTTGGGGGGGTTGGTTGTGTGGGTGGTGGGTTTTACTGTTGGGGGGGTGTTTGTATTTTTTTTACAGGTAGAAGAGCTGATTTCTTTGGGGCAATGCCCCACAAAAGGCCCTTTTAAGGGCTATTGATAGTTTAATTTAGATAATAAAGATAGGGATAGTGGTAATGGAAGTTTTATTTAATGATTCCCCGTCAAGTATTAGCTTACCACAATTTAACCAATAAAAGTAGTCACCCAAATTGGGGACAATAATACTAATATCTGATATAATGAAGTATAGACTAGTAATAGCAGGGGAGGGTGCTCACTGTTCAAGTAAATGTAGAAAAAATAGGAGACAAGCGAACAGAAAGTAGAGCACTCGCAAAGGGAGACTAGTATAAGTGGCTATTCAGTGGGTATATAATAGTAAAACTTAACATTTATTATTCAAAAAAAATGATAAAAAACTACTATATAAGTAGTGATTAATACTTAGAATAAAACACAAACAAATAATAAACGGCTGTATATCCACAATGACCCCAGAATGTATACCATAGAAACTCAGAATAGAGTAGGAGGGAGTTTTAGGCAGATATACACCAAAAAATGGTTCACGGATTGCACCAAAATCTATCTAAAAAAGAGGATTGACCTCAAACAAAATTATACTATCTAGTGCAATACTGGACCGGTGTAGGTCTGTCCAAAATATTCCCTATGACAAAATTAGTATAGTTACTAAGAGGGGAGGTGTAGGTAGCAAGATTCACATAGTCCATACATTCAGCATATTACACAGACCCATTTGTATAGGCAAGAGTGAAGTGTTCACAAACACAAATTAAACCAAAAATACGATCAATGAAAGGTAATATGATTCTATAGATATGTTATAATAAACACATTGACTAGTGAAATGTGACTTGCATAGTTACACTTAGTGGTTGATACAGCCGTAGGAAGAGTGCCTGATGTACATTTCGTCTGGCTTGGCTTTCTCAAAGGCTAACCTTTCTATGGTATACATTCTGGGGTCATTGTGGATATACAGTCGTTTATTATTTGTTTGTGTTTTAATCTAAGTATTAATCACTACTTATATAGTAGTTTTTTATCATTTTTTTTTAATAATAAATGTTAAGTTTTAATATATTCCCACTGAATAGCCACGTATACTAGTCTCCCTTTGCGAGTGCTCTACTTTCTGTTCGCTTGTCTCCTATTTTTTCTAGTTTAATTTAGACTAGGGTTTTTTTTTTATTTTGAGGGGGGCTTTTTTTATTTTGATAGGGCTCTTAGATTAGGTGTAATTAGTTTAAACATCTGTAATTTGTTTTTTATTTTCCTGTAATTTATTGGGTTTTCTTTGTGATTTAGCTAATTTAATTTAATTTATTTAATTGTATTTAATGTAGGTAATTTATTTAATTGTAGTGTAGTGTTAGGTGTTAGTGTAACTTAGGTTAGGTTTTATTTTACAGGTCAATTTGTATTTATTTTAGTTAGGTAGTTATTAAATAGTTAATAACTATTAACTATTCTACCTAGTTAAAATAAATACAAACGTGCCTGTAAAATAAAAATAAACCCTAAGCTAGCTACTATTAGTTGTACTGTTTATTTTATAGGTAAGTATTTAGTTTTAAATAGGAATAATTTAGTTAATGATATAAATTTTATTTAGATTTATTTAAATTATATTTCAATTAGGGGGTGTTAGGGTTAGGGTTAGACTTAGGTTTAGGGGTTAATACATTTAATATAGTGGCGGCGATGTTGGGTGCGGCAGATTAGGGGTTAATAAATATAATGTAGGTGGCGGTGATGTTAGGGGCGGCAGATTAGGGGTTAATCATATTTAACTAGTGTTTGCGAGGCGGGAGTGCAGCGGTTCAGGTGTTAATATGTTTATTAAAGTGGCGGCGATGTCGGGAGCATCAGATTAGGGGTTTATATTTTTATTTTAGTGTTTGCGATGCAGGAGGGCCTCAGTTTAGGGGTTGATAGGTACTTTTTAGCACTTAAGTTATCAGTTTTTGCTACAGCGTTGTAGTGTAAAACTCATAACTACTGACTTTAGAATGCGTTAGGAATCTTGGAGGTAGAGGGTGTACCGCTCACTTTTTTATATTTAATATATATATATAACACATAGAAACACCCAGCACTCACCAGCTAGCTCACAGCTAAGATAAAATCACAACTGGAAAGGTTAGTCACCGCATCTGGCCAAATGGGAAAGCTCAGGCACCACGTCAAGGTCCTTTCCATAGCCTGAGTCCCTAACACAGGCACACCATCATGCGAGCTCACAGAGCCAAACAAACTGAGAACAAAGAAGGGGTGCACAGGTGGCTGTAATCACCCATAGAAAATAAAAAACATGGAAGGGAACTGCACTCCAAGACCGGATCAGGTACACATCCTGTGACTCAGCAACATCCAGCCCTGGGTGCTAAATAGCACTCCAAAAAAGCTGTGATGTCACCAGAGCCACAGGCAGTTAACCCCAGTCCGGAATGGGTGCAAGAACCAAGGGAGATTACAAATAAAAAGTAATACAACACATAGAAACACCCAGCACTCACCAGCTAGCTCACAGCTAAGATAAAATCACAACTGGAAAGGTTAGTCACCGCATCTGGCCAAATGGGAAAGCTCAGGCACCACCTAAAGGTCCTTTCCATAGCCTGAGTCCCTAACACAGGCACACCATCATGCGAGCTCACAGAGCCAAACAAACTGAGAACAAAGAAGGGGTGCACAGGTGGCTGTAATCACCCATAGAAAATACAAAACATGGAAGTGAACTGCACTCCAAGACCGGATCAGGTACACATCCTGTGACTCAGCAACATCCAGCCCTGGGTGCTAAATAGCACTCCAAAAAAGCTGTGATGTCACCAGAGCCACAGGCAGTTAACCCCAGTCCGGAATGGGTGCAAGAACCAAGGGAGATTACAAATAAAAAGTAATACAACACATAGAAACACCCAGCACTCACCAGCTAGCTCACAGCTAAGATAAAATCACAACTGGAAAGGTTAGTCACCGCATCTGGCCAAATGGGAAAGCTCAGGCACCACGTCAAGGTCCTTTCCATAGCCTGAGTCCCTAACACAGGCACACCATCATGCGATCTTACAGAGCCAAACAAACTGAGAACAAAGAAGGGGTGCACAGGTGGCTGTAATCACCCATAGAAAATACAAAACATGGAAGGGAACTGCACTCCAAGACCGGATCAGGTCCACATCCTGTGACTCAGCAACATCCAGCCCTGGGTGCTAAATAGCACTCCAAAAAAGCTGTGATGTCACCAGAGCCACAGGCAGTTAACCCCAGTCCGGAATGGGTGCAAGAACCAAGGGAGATTACAAATAAAAAGTAATACAACACATAGAAACACCCAGCACTCACCAGCTAGCTCACAGCTAAGATAAAATCACTACTGGAAAGGTTAGTCACCGCATCTGGCCAAATGGGAAAGCTCAGGCACCACGTCAAGGTCCTTTCCATAGCCTGAGTCCCTAACACAGGCACACCATCATGCGAGCTCACAGAGCCAAACAAACTGAGAACAAAGAAGGGGTGCACAGGTGGCTGTAATCACCCATAGAAAATAAAAAACATGGAAGGGAACTGCACTCCAAGACCGGATCAGGTACACATCCTGTGACTCAGCAACATCCAGCCCTGGGTGCTAAATAGCACTCCAAAAAAGCTGTGATGTCACCAGAGCCACAGGCAGTTAACCCCAGTCCGGAATGGGTGCAAGAACCAAGGGAGATTACAAATAAAAAGTAATACAACACATAGAAACACCCAGCACTCACCAGCTAGCTCACAGCTAAGATAAAATCACAACTGGAAAGGTTAGTCACCGCATCTGGCCAAATGGGAAAGCTCAGGCACCACCTAAAGGTCCTTTCCATAGCCTGAGTCCCTAACACAGGCACACCATCATGCGAGCTCACAGAGCCAAACAAACTGAGAACAAAGAAGGGGTGCACAGGTGGCTGTAATCACCCATAGAAAATACAAAACATGGAAGTGAACTGCACTCCAAGACCGGATCAGGTACACATCCTGTGACTCAGCAACATCCAGCCCTGGGTGCTAAATAGCACTCCAAAAAAGCTGTGATGTCACCAGAGCCACAGGCAGTTAACCCCAGTCCGGAATGGGTGCAAGAACCAAGGGAGATTACAAATAAAAAGTAATACAACACATAGAAACACCCAGCACTCACCAGCTAGCTCACAGCTAAGATAAAATCACAACTGGAAAGGTTAGTCACCGCATCTGGCCAAATGGGAAAGCTCAGGCACCACGTCAAGGTCCTTTCCATAGCCTGAGTCCCTAACACAGGCACACCATCATGCGATCTTACAGAGCCAAACAAACTGAGAACAAAGAAGGGGTGCACAGGTGGCTGTAATCACCCATAGAAAATACAAAACATGGAAGGGAACTGCACTCCAAGACCGGATCAGGTCCACATCCTGTGACTCAGCAACATCCAGCCCTGGGTGCTAAATAGCACTCCAAAAAAGCTGTGATGTCACCAGAGCCACAGGCAGTTAACCCCAGTCCGGAATGGGTGCAAGAACCAAGGGAGATTACAAATAAAAAGTAATACAACACATAGAAACACCCAGCACTCACCAGCTAGCTCACAGCTAAGATAAAATCACTACTGGAAAGGTTAGTCACCGCATCTGGCCAAATGGGAAAGCTCAGGCACCACGTCAAGGTCCTTTCCATAGCCTGAGTCCCTAACACAGGCACACCATCATGCGAGCTCACAGAGCCAAACAAACTGAGAACAAAGAAGGGGTGCACAGGTGGCTGTAATCACCCATAGAAAATAAAAAACATGGAAGGGAACTGCACTCCAAGACCGGATCAGGTACACATCCTGTGACTCAGCAACATCCAGCCCTGGGTGCTAAATAGCACTCCAAAAAAGCTGTGATGTCACCAGAGCCACAGGCAGTTAACCCCAGTCCGGAATGGGTGCAAGAACCAAGGGAGATTACAAATAAAAAGTAATACAACACATAGAAACACCCAGCACTCACCAGCTAGCTCACAGCTAAGATAAAATCACAACTGGAAAGGTTAGTCACCGCATCTGGCCAAATGGGAAAGCTCAGGCACCACCTAAAGGTCCTTTCCATAGCCTGAGTCCCTAACACAGGCACACCATCATGCGAGCTCACAGAGCCAAACAAACTGAGAACAAAGAAGGGGTGCACAGGTGGCTGTAATCACCCATAGAAAATACAAAACATGGAAGTGAACTGCACTCCAAGACCGGATCAGGTACACATCCTGTGACTCAGCAACATCCAGCCCTGGGTGCTAAATAGCACTCCAAAAAAGCTGTGATGTCACCAGAGCCACAGGCAGTTAACCCCAGTCCGGAATGGGTGCAAGAACCAAGGGAGATTACAAATAAAAAGTAATACAACACATAGAAACACCCAGCACTCACCAGCTAGCTCACAGCTAAGATAAAATCACAACTGGAAAGGTTAGTCACCGCATCTGGCCAAATGGGAAAGCTCAGGCACCACGTCAAGGTCCTTTCCATAGCCTGAGTCCCTAACACAGGCACACCATCATGCGATCTTACAGAGCCAAACAAACTGAGAACAAAGAAGGGGTGCACAGGTGGCTGTAATCACCCATAGAAAATACAAAACATGGAAGGGAACTGCACTCCAAGACCGGATCAGGTCCACATCCTGTGACTCAGCAACATCCAGCCCTGGGTGCTAAATAGCACTCCAAAAAAGCTGTGATGTCACCAGAGCCACAGGCAGTTAACCCCAGTCCGGAATGGGTGCAAGAACCAAGGGAGATTACAAATAAAAAGTAATACAACACATAGAAACACCCAGCACTCACCAGCTAGCTCACAGCTAAGATAAAATCACTACTGGAAAGGTTAGTCACCGCATCTGGCCAAATGGGAAAGCTCAGGCACCACGTCAAGGTCCTTTCCATAGCCTGAGTCCCTAACACAGGCACACCATCATGCGAGCTCACAGAGCCAAACAAACTGAGAACAAAGAAGGGGTGCACAGGTGGCTGTAATCACCCATAGAAAATACAAAACATGGAAGGGAACTGCACTCCAAGACCGGATCAGGTACACATCCTGTGACTCAGCAACATCCAGCCCTGGGTGCTAAATAGCACTCCAAAAAAGCTGTGATGTCACCAGAGCCACAGGCAGTTAACCCCAGTCCGGAATGGGTGCAAGAACCAAGGGAGATTACAAATAAAAAGTAATACAACACATAGAAACACTCAGCACTCACCAGCTAGCTCACAGCTAAGATAAAATCACAACTGGAAAGGTTAGTCACCGCATCTGGCCAAATGGGAAAGCTCAGGCACCACCTAAAGGTCCTTTCCATAGCCTGAGTCCCTAACACAGGCACACCATCATGCGAGCTCACAGAGCCAAACAAACTGAGAACAAAGAAGGGGTGCACAGGTGGCTGTAATCACCCATAGAAAATACAAAACATGGAAGTGAACTGCACTCCAAGACCGGATCAGGTACACATCCTGTGACTCAGCAACATCCAGCCCTGGGTGCTAAAGAGCACTCCAAAAAAGCTGTGATGTCACCAGAGCCACAGGCAGTTAACCCCAGTCCGGAATGGGTGCAAGAACCAAGGGAGATTACAAATAAAAAGTAATACAACACATAGAAACACCCAGCACTCACCAGCTAGCTCACAGCTAAGATAAAATCACTACTGGAAAGGTTAGTCACCGCATCTGGCCAAATGGGAAAGCTCAGGCACCACGTCAAGGTCCTTTCCATAGCCTGAGTCCCTAACACAGGCACACCATCATGCGATCTTACAGAGCCAAACAAACTGAGAACAAAGAAGGGGTGCACAGGTGGCTGTAATCACCCATAGAAAATACAAAACATGGAAGGGAACTGCACTCCAAGACCGGATCAGGTCCACATCCTGTGACTCAGCAACATCCAGCCCTGGGTGCTAAATAGCACTCCAAAAAAGCTGTGATGTCACCAGAGCCACAGGCAGTTAACCCAGTCCGGAATGGGTGCAAGAACCAAGGGAGATTACAAATAAAAAGTAATACAACACATAGAAACACCCAGCACTCACCAGCTAGCTCACAGCTAAGATAAAATCACTACTGGAAAGGTTAGTCACCGCATCTGGCCAAATGGGAAAGCTCAGGCACCACGTCAAGGTCCTTTCCATAGCCTGAGTCCCTAACACAGGCACACCATCATGCGAGCTCACAGAGCCAAACAAACTGAGAACAAAGAAGGGGTGCACAGGTGGCTGTAATCACCCATAGAAAATAAAAAACATGGAAGGGAACTGCACTCCAAGACCGGATCAGGTACACATCCTGTGACTCAGCAACATCCAGCCCTGGGTGCTAAATAGCACTCCAAAAAAGCTGTGATGTCACCAGAGCCACAGGCAGTTAACCCCAGTCCGGAATGGGTGCAAGAACCAAGGGAGATTACAAATAAAAAGTAATACAACACATAGAAACACCCAGCACTCACCAGCTAGCTCACAGCTAAGATAAAATCACAACTGGAAAGGTTAGTCACCGCATCTGGCCAAATGGGAAAGCTCAGGCACCACGTCAAGGTCCTTTCCATAGCCTGAGTCCCTAACACAGGCACACCATCATGCGAGCTCACAGAGCCAAACAAACTGAGAACAAAGAAGGGGTGCACAGGTGGCTGTAATCACCCATAGAAAATACAAAACATGGAAGGGAACTGCACTCCAAGACCGGATCAGGTACACATCCTGTGACTCAGCAACATCCAGCCCTAGGTGCTAAATAGCACTCCAAAAAAGCTGTGATGTCACCAGAGCCACAGGCGTTAACCCCAGTCCGGAATGGGTGCAAGAACCAAGGGAGATTACAAATAAAAAGTTATACAACACATAGAAACACCCAGCACTCACCAGCTAGCTCACAGCTAAGATAAAATCACAACTGGAAAGGTTAGTCACCGCATCTGGCCAAATGGGAAAGCTCAGGCACCACGTCAAGGTCCTTTCCATAGCCTGAGTCCCTAACACAGGCACACCATCATGCGAGCTCACAGATCCAAACAAACTGAGAACAAAGAAGGGGTGCACAGGTAGCTGTAATCACCCATAGAAAATACAAAACATGGAAGGGAACTGCACTCCAAGACCGGATCAAGTACACATCCTGTGACTCAGCAACATCCAGCCCTGGGTGCTAAATAGCACTCCAAAAAAGCTGTGATGTCACCAGAGCCACAAGCAGTTAACCCCAGTCCGGAATGGGTGCAAGAACCAAGGGAGATTACAAATAAAAAGTAATACAACACATAGAAACACCCAGCACTCACCAGCTAGCTCACAGCTAAGATAAAATCACAACTGGAAAGGTTAGTCACCGCATCTGGCCAAATGGGAAAGCTCAGGCACCACGTCAAGGTCCTTTCCATAGCCTGAGTCCCTAACACAGGCACACCATCATGCGAGCTCACAGAGCCAAACAAACTGAGAACAAAGAAGGGGTGCACAGGTGGCTGTAATCACCCATAGAAAATACAAAACATGGAAGGGAACTGCACTCCAAGACCGGATCAGGTACACATCCTGTGGCTCTGGTGACATCACAGCTTTTTTGGAGTGCTATTTAGCACCCAGGGCTGGATGTTGCTGAGTCACAGGATGTGTACCTGATCCGGTCTTGGAGTGCAGTTCCCTTCCATGTTTTGTATTTTCTATGGGTGATTACAGCCACCTGTGCACCCCTTCTTTGTTCTCAGTTTGTTTGGCTCTGTGAGCTCGCATGATGGTGTGCCTGTGTTAGGGACTCAGGCTATGGAAAGGACCTTGACGTGGTGCCTGAGCTTTCCCATTTGGCCAGATGCGGTGACTAACCTTTCCAGTTGTGATTTTATCTTAGCTGTGAGCTAGCTGGTGAGTGCTGGGTGTTTCTATGTGTTGTATTACTTTTTATTTGTAATCTCCCTTGGTTCTTGCACCCATTCCGGACTGGGGTTAACTGACTGTGGCTCTGGTGACATCACAGCTTTTTTGGAGTGCTATTTAGCACCCAGGGCTGGATGTTGCTGAGTCACAGGATGTGTACCTGATCCGGTCTTGGAGTGCAGTTCCCTTCCATGTTTTGTATTTTCTATGGGTGATTACAGCCACCTGTGCACCCCTTCTTTGTTCTCAGTTTGTTTGGCTCTGTGAGCTCGCATGATGGTGTGCCTGTGTTAGGGACTCAGGCTATGGAAAGGACCTTGAGGTGGTGCCTGAGCTTTCCCATTTGGCCAGATGCGTTGACTAACCTTTCCATTTGTGATTTTATCTTAGCTGTGAGCTAGCTGGTGAGTGCTGGGTGTTTCTATGTGTTGTATTACTTTTTATTTGTAATCTCCCTTGGTTCTTGCACCCATTCCGGACTGGGGTTAACTGCCTGTGGCTCTGGTGACATCACAGCTTTTTTGGAGTGCTATTTAGCACCCAGGGCTGGATGTTGCTGAGTCACAGGATGTGTACCTGATCCGGTCTTGGAGTGCAGTTCCCTTCCATGTTTTTTATTTTCTATGGGTGATTACAGCCACCTGTGCACCCCTTCTTTGTTCTCAGTTTGTTTGGCTCTGTGAGCTCGCATGATGGTGTGCCTGTGTTAGGGACTCAGGCTATGGAAAGGACCTTGACGTGGTGCCTGAGCTTTCCCATTTGGCCAGATGCGGTGACTAACCTTTCCAGTAGTGATTTTATCTTAGCTGTGAGCTAGCTGGTGATTGCTGGGTGTTTCTATGTGTTGTATTACTTTTTATTTGTAATCTCCCTTGGTTCTTGCACCCATTCCGGACTGGGGTTAACTGCCTGTGGCTCTGGTGACATCACAGCTTTTTTGGAGTGCTATTTAGCACCCAGGGCTGGATGTTGCTGAGTCACAGGATGTGTACCTGATCCAGTCTTGGAGTGCAGTTCCCTTCCATGTTTTGTATTTTCTATGGGTGATTACAGCCACCTGTGCACCCCTTCTTTGTTCTCAGTTTGTTTGGCTCTGTGAGCTCGCATGATGGTGTGCCTGTGTTAGGGACTCAGGCTATGGAAAGGACCTTGACGTGGTGCCTGAGCTTTCCCATTTGGCCAGATGCGGTGACTAACCTTTCCAGTTGTGATTTTATCTTAGCTGTGAGCTAGCTGGTGAGTGCTGGGTGTTTCTATGTGTTGTATTACTTTTTATTTGTAATCTCCCTTGGTTCTTGCACCCATTCCGGACTGGGGTTAACTGCCTGTGGCTCTGGTGACATCACAGCTTTTTTGGAGTGCTATTTAGCACCCAGGGCTGGATGTTGCTGAGTCACAGGATGTGTACCTGATCTGGTCTTGGAGTGCAGTTCCCTTCCATGTTTTGTATTTTCTATGGGTGATTACCGCCACCTGTGCACCCCTTCTTTGTTCTCAGTTTGTTTGGCTCTGTGAGCTCGCATGATGGTGTGCCTGTGTTAGGGACTCAGGCTATGGAAAGGACCTTGACGTGGTGCCTGAGCTTTCCCATTTGGCCAGATGCGGTGACTAACCTTTCCAGTTGTGATTTTATCTTAGCTGTGAGCTAGCTGGTGAGTGCTGGGTGTTTCTATGTGTTGTATTACTTTTTATTTGTAATCTCCCTTGGTTCTTGCACCCATTCCGGACTGGGGTTAATGGCCTGTGGCTCTGGTGACATCACAGCTTTTTTGGAGTGCTATTTAGCACCCAGGGCTGGATGTTGCTGAGTCACAGGATGTGTACCTGATCCGGTCTTGGAGTGCAGTTCCCTTCCATGTTTTATATATATATATATATATATCACCACAACATCCAAAGGAGGAAGAAGAACTCGATCTCCGGACTCATAAAGCTTGTGCAAAAAGTTTTATTCAGCAGTGTTTCTCATGATAAGGTGCGTAACCTAGAATGCAACTGACGCGTTTCGTGCATGTGCACATGCACTTCATCAGAGGTAAGGATCTCAGAGCAAAGTCAATGCCTATATGAGGACCATCAACCAATCAGGCAATAGAAAACAGATACAAATCGTAATCTGTTAATTCAACATGTCGAATACACCTGAGCATGTTAGTGGTGTGCATAAGGGCATAGTATCTTACACAAATATACTTGTATATATATATACTACTTACTAAGTGACAACATTGATACATTACTTAAGTATATGTTCATATCTTCTTTTGAATAATCAACTTTAGTATGAAAAACATCTTTAAAGCTGGAGAATGTATACAAAAGAGTATAAATACAAAAAAGTATATATACAAAAAACACATAATCTAATGCTTTTGGGGCATCCAAGGACTAGGGGTTTAAATAAGCCCTAAGGTAAACACATAGATAAAACAGTAAGTACTTTAGATGTCCCAATGATTGTTACAATTCATATACATAATAAACAATGTGTAAACAAATAATTAAAAAATACAAAATAGTTAAAAATTAATCAATAAATGGAATAATATATCAGAAAGAAAATTTTGTGCATTTTAACAAAAAAGATACTAAAAAATGATAAATTGAAAATAATGAAAAAGAATGAAAAAATATTGTTAAAAGGAGAAAAAATAATAATAAAAAACATGATTAAATGTTACATAAAAAAGTATTTGGCTGGGAACAATCTTAGTCAAAGAGAAGGTTCAAAGTCAGATCTATCAAATAGACCCCATACTTCCAATCCAAAAGGTATTGAATAGTAGATAAACTTATTCAATAAATAAGTCTACATCCATTCTTTTATTAATACCCTCTGGGGTTCTAGTATGTAACTTGACTATCCAAAAAATCTCTTTTCTATGAAGACTCTTTTCTCTATCGCCCTCTCTTGGATGTTTTTTGATAATGTCAATGCCAACACAAGAAAAATATTTTGGTCCAAAACCATGTAGTCTAAAATGTTTTGCTACAGGCGTTTTGGGTTCTTTATCCTCAAAGGATCTTAAATGTTCACGTACCCTGTCCTTAAAGGGACGGGTCGTGATCCCTACATATTGTTTAGAACAGTGAAGGCAATTAACCAGATAGATAATAAATTTTGAATTACAATCAATTCTATCCCTAATTTGAAATACTTGTTTTGTGACACTCAAGGAAAACGTATCAGTGACTGAAATACAGGTACAAGCCTTACATGGAACATGGCCACATTTAAAACACCCAATCCTAGGGCTAAGCCAATTGATGTTGGTAGTGTCAGTAATTGGTTTTCCAGCTAGATTTTTTCTAGTTATATCTGCAATCGTAGGAGCTTTTCTAGCTACACATTTTACGCCATTTGTTAATACTTCTATTAGGGAATCATCCCCCTTTAGTATGGTTAAGTTTTTCTTTACAACATTGCATATATCTCGGTATTGTCTACTATATTCAGTAATGAATAATATATTTTGTTCCAAAGAATATTTTTGTCCAGTAATAGGCGATTTAAACCTGTTCTTGCGTAGTATAAACAACTCCTTTCTATCAATGAAGGCAATCTGTTTCTCTAGTTTTTAAAGAGATGCTTTATGATATCCCCTCTCAGCTAATCTAGAGGTCAGCTCTTGGGCTTGCACATGGTATTGAGTTATTTCAGAACAATTTCTGCGTAATCGCAGATATTGTGCTTTTGGTATACCTCTCTTGAGATGGGGGACATGGCAAGAATCAGCTCGCAAAATTGTATTGCGTGCCAATAGTTTGCGAAAGGTAGAGGTGATAATTCTGTCTTGTCTAGTTTCAATCAGTAGGTCCAAAAAATGAATGCTAGTAGGGCTCGACTCAGCAGTGAAAGTCAAATTGTATCTGTTATCATTCATAAATTCTACAAAAGAGTCAGCCATATAGCCATTCTGTTTGTCCCAAATGACGATAATATCGTCAATGAAACGCCCGTATAAAATCACATTATCAGTATATGGAAAATTATCTGCAAAGATGCGGTTAAGTTCAAGCCAGCCCATATAGATGTTTGCATAGGCGGGGGCAAATTTAGCCCCCATGGCCGTACCGCATCTCTGCAGATAATAGTCACCTTGAAACATAAAGAAATTATGTTGCAACAAGAATTCAGTTACTTGAATTATGAAGGAAATGAAATCATCTCCATAATTAGAATGTCTATGCAACATTACATCAATCGCTTGTAGTCCCAAAGAGTGGGGTATGTTGGAATAAAGAGCCGCCACATCTATGGTGGCCCAGGTGTAAGTATCATGCCAGGTTAAATCTCTGAGTTGTGAAATTAGATGGGCACTGTCCCTAATATAACCCGGTAGGGCCAACATAGTAGGTTGTAATACATGATCCAACCAGCACCCCAACCTCTCGCAAAGTGACCCATTACTAGCCACTATGGGCCGGCCCGTATTTTCAGAACTATGCGAAAGTATGGGGTGCTGGGTTCATCAACAAAAAGGTAATCAGCTAAGTCCTTGTCCATAAAATTATGTTCAACCGCATGGTCCAATAGATGGGAGAGTTTATTTTTATAGGACTGGGTTGGGTTAAATGTCAATTTAGTATATAAACCATTGTCACTTAATTGTGAATCTATTTCTGATACATAGTCTTTTTTATTTAGCACTACCACTGCTCCTCCCTTGTCAGCCTGGGTAGTCATTATTTTATAATTCTTCTGTAATTTAATTAGTGCTTGTCTTTGTTTTCTAGTGATGTTATCATGTGTTATTTTTGAGAAATTATTATGTTCTATTGACCTATAGAGGTCAGTCAATTCTTTTTCAACAACTCTGATATAAATCTAACAATTGGTGTCTAGAGTGAACTGGATAAAAATGTGAAGTACTTTTAAAGTGAAAGGAAGTGCATGTGTCCTTAAGTGTATCCATGTGTCTAATAGTGTCTTGTTGTAAAGAAATCAAATTAGTGAGATCAATTAGATCAGTATATTTCAAACCTACTGACTGGACTGGAATAGAAGTAGAAGTCTCATCAGAATATTGTGTGTCCTGTTGATGTAAAAAGTGTTTCTTTAAAACTAACTTACGAACAAATTTATTAACATCAATCAAAGTGTTTACTAATTCAAAATTATGTGCAGGTGCATATGATAATCCTTTATTGAGAAGATCAAATTCTACATTAGATAATTCATATTCAGAGAAATTGATTACTGCTATTTCTTTGCTGTTTTTCGGACCCTGCTGTGGTACCTAAACAAGGCTTCGTTCTTTTTAAGTGTGCTTGTCTGAGTAGGTTGTTTAATCAGAGTCTTCAGTTCCTTTCTATTAGTACTAGGGTCTAAACCCCCCTGAGGTCGGGTAACATCTGATGGAGTTTCCCCCTCAGTGTTAGAGGCACTAGTATCAGGGTAGTCAGTTTCAATACTAGAAAATGTTACATGTTTGTTGGTACCATTTTTATTTTTATTATTACTTTTGGATTTATTTTTGTTTTTGGAATTGTATGACTTATTTTGTCTACAGGGTCTATGTTGCTGCCATGAATAGACTATGTCTAATTTGTAATCTTTCAAATCCCTGTGGTATTTCTGTACTTTACGATTAGACAAGGTGGTATCTAAATTTTCAACAGTATCATTCAGTTGTTTATTATAATCAATATATTTTTGTGTTGTTTCAAAAGGATGTAAATCAGTGAAAATCTTATTGATATCTATTAAAATCAAATCTCTTTCCTCCTTTTTGTGTCTCAGCAACTGTTTCATTAATATTATGGAGCAATTAGTCAAACTTTCATTCCATTCCTCCATGAATTTCAAGTTGCTGAGAGCAAAAGAGGGAAATTTTTTCATGCGCAGACCCCTAGGGACTTTATATATATGTGTGTGTGTCTATGTATGTTTGTGTATATATATATATATATATGTGTGTGTGTCTTTGTATGTTTGTTTTATATATATATATATATATATATATGTGTGTGTGTGTGTGTGTCTATGTATGTTTGTATATATATATATATATATATACTATATATATATATATATATATATATATATATATATAGGTATGTGTGTGTCTGTGTATGTTTGTTTTATATATATATATATATATATATATATATGTGTGTGTGTGTGTGTCTATGTATGTTTGTATATATATATATATATACTATATGTATATATATATATATATATATATGTGTATATGTGTGTCTATGTATGTTTGTTTGTATATATATATATATATATATATATATATATATATATATATATATATATATATATATGTGTGTGTTTATGTATGCATATGTATGTATGTATGAGCATTAGTGATATCGCAAACATTAAAATTTGGGTTCGCAAACGGCGAACGTGAACTTCCACAAATGTTCGCGAACGGGCGAACCAGGCGAACCGCCATAGACTTCAATAGGCAGGCGAATTTTAAAACCCACAGGTACTCTTTCTAGCCACAATAGTGATGGAAAAGTTGTTTCAAGGGGACTAATACCTGGACTCTGGCATGCCGGAGGGGGATCCATGGCAAAACTCCCATGGAAAATTACATAGTTGATGCAGAGTCTGGTTTTAATCCATAAAGGGCATAAATCACCTAAAATTCCTAAATTGTTTGGAATAACATGCTTTAAAACATCAGGTATGATGTTGTATCGATCAGGTAGTGTAAGGGTTACGCCCGCTTCACAGTGACAGACCAAACTCCCCATTTAACGCACCACACTGCATTATTCTAGGGCCAAAGGGAATCACAGCACCACGACCACGACGGCCCCTGCGGGGTGGCCTGCCTCTGCCTGTCATTTTTTTTTCGATTAGTGGTACTATGCGTGCAAGCTACTGTGACAACAGATATGAGAGGCACTGTGCACTGGCAGAAGTTGGCAGAGTAGACGCTGTAGGCCTGACACACACGCTTGCACACAACTAACTGCTATTCAATCTATTACAGTCAAAATTGTATTTTTTTTTAAATGTACACTACTGTTACACCAGATATGAGTTGCCCTGGTGTGACACTGTGCCCTGGCAGGCCCTGAAACGCACACGTGTGAAGGAAACTAACTGCTATTATTTCACAGTCAAATTTCTAGTTTTTTTTTAACCCCTTAATGACCGAGGACGTACGCCATACGTCCTCAGAAAAAATACAGTTAACGCCTGAGGACAAATGGCGTACGTCCTCGGTTTGGAAAGCAGCTGGAAGCGATCCTGATCGCTTCCAGCTGCTTTCCCGTTATTGCAGGATGCCTTGATATCGAGGCATCCTGCAATAACAAATTTTACCCCTCCAGGGTAAAATTTGCGGGTGCACGGGAGGAGGTGGGCGGGTGCGTGCACGGGGAGGGAGCGGGTGGGAACTGCTACACTAGAGAAAAAAATGTTTTTATAAGTGGGAGAAAGGGGTGCAAAATATTTAGTACTTTGAAATCTAAGTGATCTGGGAGCGGGTGGGGGATTGGTCTTGGGGGGGGAAGCTACACTACAGAAAAATTAAATAAAAATAAAAAAAAAACATTTTATTTGCAAACTGGGTATTGGCAGACAGCTGCCAGTACCCAATATGGCCCCCAATAAGGCAGAGGGGGAGGGTTAGGAAGCTGTTTTGGGGGGGGGATCAGGGAGGTTGGGGGCTAAGGGGGGATCCTACACAACAGCATATGTAAATATGCTAAAAAATAAATATATATATAAAAAAAAGATACCTTTTATTTTAGTACTGGCAGACTTTCTGCCAGTACATAAGATGGCGGGGACAATTGTGGGGTGGGGGAGGCAAGAGAGCTCTTTGGGAGGGATCAGGGGGTCTGATGTGTCAGGTGGGAAGCTGATCTCTACACTAAAGCTAAAAGTAACCCTGCAAGATCCCTACAAGCTACCTAATTAACCCCTTCACGGCTGGGCATAATTCATGTGTTGTGCGCAGTTGCATTTAGTGGCCTTCTAACTACCAAAAAGCAACGCCAAAGCCATATATGTCTGCTATTTCTGAACAAAGGGTATCCCAGAGAAGTATTTACAACCATTTGTGCCATAATTGCACAAGCTGTTTGTAAATAATTTCAGTGAGAAACCTAAAGTTTGTGAAAAAGTTGACTATTTTTTTTAATTTGATTGCATTTGGCGGTGAAATGGTGGCATGAAATATACCAAAATGGGCCTAGATCAATACTTGGGGTTGTCTACTACACTACACTAAAGCTAAAATTAACCCTACAAGCTCCCTAATTAACCCCTGCACTACTGAGCATAATACACTTGTGGTGCGCAGCGGCATTTAGCGGCCTTCTAATTACCAAAAAGCAATGCCAAAGCCATATATGTCTGCTATTTCTGAAAAAAGGGGATCCCAGAGAAGCATTTACAACCATTTGTGCCATAATTGCACAAAATGTTTGTAAATGATTTCAGTGAGAAATTTGGAAAAATGTAACTTTTTTTTATTTGATCGCATTTGGCGGTGAGATGGTGGCATGAAATATACCAAGATGGGCCTAGATCAATACTTTGGGTTGTCTACTACACTACACTAAAGCTAAAATTACCCCAAAAAGCTCCCTACATGCTCCCTAATTAACCCCTTCACTGCTGGACATAATACACGTGTGGTGCACAGTGGCATTTAGCGGCCTTCTAATTATCAAAAAGCAACGTCAAAGCCATATATGTCTGCTATTTCTGAACAAAGGGGATCCCGGAGAAAAATGTACAACCATTTATGCCATAATTGCACAAGCTATTTGTAAATAATTTCAGTGAGAAACCTAAAGTTTGTGAAAAAATTTGTGAAAAAGTGAACAATTTTTTTTATTTGATCGCATTTGGTGGTGAAATGGTGGCATGAAATATACCAAAATGGGCCTAGATCAATACTTTGGGATGTCTTCTAAAAAAAAATATATACATGTCAATGGCTATTCAGGGATTCCTGACAGATATCAGTGTTCCAATGTAACTAGCACTAATTTTGAGAAAAAAAAATGGTTTGGAAATAGCAAAGTGCTACTTGTATTTATGGCCCTATAACTTGCAAAAAAAGCAAAGAACATGTAAACATTGGGTATTTCTAAACTCAGGACAAAATTTATAAACTATTTAGCATGGGTGTTTTTTGGTGGTTGTAGATGAGTAACAGATTTTGGGGGTCAAAGTTAGAAAAAGTGTGTTTTTTTCCATTTTTTACTCATATTTTATAATTTTTTTTATAGTAAATTATAGGATATGATGAAAATAATGGTATCTTTAGAAAGTCCATTTAATGGCGAGAAAATAATATGTGTGGGTACAGTAAACGAGTAAGAGGAAAATTACAGCTAAACACAAACACCACAGAAATAGCCCTGGTCCCAAACGGACAGAAAATGGAAAAGTGCTGTGGTCATTAAGGGGTTAATGTACACTACTGTTACACCAGATATGAGTTGCACTGGTGTGACACTGTGCCCTGGCAGGCACTGAAACGCACACGTGTGAAGGAAACTGACTGCTATTATTTAACACAGTCAAAAAAGTGTTGTTTTTTAAATGTACACTACTGTTAAAACAGATATGAGTGGTGGCACTGGGCAAGTGGGCACAGTATACGCTGTGAGCCTGACACACATGCTGGCAGGCAGGCAACTGCAATTAGATTACACAGCAAAAAAAAAAAAAAGCAGACTGATGTTCTAGCCCTAAAAAGGGCTTTTTGGGGTGCTGTCCTTACAGCAGAGATCAGATGAGTCCTTCAGGACTGTAGTGGACACTGAATACACTAGCCTAGCTATTGATTTCCCTATTAAATCAGCAGCAGCTACACTGTCCCTCCTCTCACTAAGAATGCAGCTTCCGAATGAATCTAAAATGGATGCTGTCCAGGAGGTGGGAGGATCTGGGAGGGAGGGTCTGCTGCTGATTGGCTGGAATGTGTCTGCTGACTGTGAGGTACAGGGTCAAAGTTTACTCAATGATGACGAATAAGCTATGTTCACCGGGAACTATTCGCCGGTGAACTATTCGCGACATCACTAATGAGCATGTGTTTTCAAACATTTATATGGACCATCATTTAACAACCTAATACAATACATGTTATATGTATTGCTTAAAGGGACATACTACTCATATGCTAAATCACTTGAAACTGATGCAGTATAACTGTAAAAAGCTGACAGGAAAATATCACCTGAGCATCTCTATGTAAAAAAGGAAGATATTTTACCTCACAATTTCCTCAGCTCAGCAGAGTAAGTTCTGTGTAAAAAGTTATACTCAGCTGCTCCCAGCTGCAGGTAAAAAAATAAAAAAAAATGAAGAAATGAACAGCAGCCAATCAGCATCAGCAGTGCTGAGGTCATGAACTCTTACTGTGATCTCATGAGATTTCATAGTAAGCTTCCTTTACCTGATTGGTGAAATAATATGAGAGTGCACGATGCTCATCCTTTCAGCTGTCCCAGGACAGACACACTAAAATGCTGCTTAGAAATCCTTTACAATGGGAGGTGGCTACTGAGGAACTTTTGAGGTAAAATATCTTTCTTTTTACATAGAGATGTTCAAGTGATATTTTCTAATCAGCTTTTTACAGCTATGCTGCATCACTTTCAAGTGTTTAAACATTTGGGTATTATGGCCCTTTAAGGACTTTGGAGTGTGGATCAATATCCATTAAATAAAAAAAAATAGAATGCTTTTTAAAGATTGCAATTGCAATATTAGAACTACCCTACTGAAAAGGATGATCTTCCTGGAGTCATTCTGAAGCAATCCATGACTGCAGACTTGTTAGCAGAAGCCATCCTAAAGAATGCTCACAGGCCAAAATATTTAAATAAGATGACTCTAGAGTCATTCACTGACTGTTTATGCTTCATTCTGAAGTCACAAGCCTGATGATACTTTTAGGGGCCGATTTATCAAGCTCAGTATGGAGCTTGATGCCCCTGTTTCCGTGCCAGCCTTCAAGCTTGCAGGAAACAGAAGTTTTGAAGCAGCGTTCTAAAGACCGCTGCTTCATAACTGGTCTGCCTACTCTGAGGCAGCGGACAGAAATCAACCCGATCGAAAACGATCGGGTTGATTGACATCCCCTGCTAGCGGCCAATTGGCCGCAAATCTGCATGGGGCGGCATTGCACAATCAGTTCACAAGAACTGCTGGTGCAATGATAAATGCCGACAACGTATGCTGTCTGCATTTATCGATGTGCAGCGGACATGATACGCCACATCATATCATGTCCTCTCACACTATGATAAATCTACCCCCTAGAGTAGTTAGAAAAATGGCTCCAGGATGGTCTCTAATGTAATTGTGTGTATCTTGGGAAAGCGCATTCAATACAATGTGAATTTGTAGCAGCGGGTATGTTAAGAAAGCACTCATTTTAAAAACACATTTTACAATGTCTATAAAACACATATTGCAAAACAAATAAGTTCCGCCTACTGTTTTCTTGTTCCTAAAATGAAAACCATGTTTATTTTAATAACAAATTTACGGCTAGATTACAAGTTTTGCGTTATGAGGGGTGCGGTGCTAACTTGCACGTTATTGTTACTGCTCACTTACCTACAGCGCTGGTATTACAGGTTTTTATAAATCCGGCGTTAACAGGCAAAAAGTGAGCGTAGAGCAAAATTGAGCTCCATACCGTACTCCAATACCAGCGCTGCTTAAGTCAGCGGTGAGCTGGTTGTACGTGCTTGTGCACGATTTCCCCATAGACATCAATGGGAAGAGCCGCCTGAAAAAAAAGCCTAACACCTGCAAAAAAGCAGCGTAAAGCTCCATAACGCAGCCCCATTGATTGCTATGGGGAAACTAAATTTATGTTTACACCTAACACCCTAACATGAACCCTGAGTCTAAACACCCCTAATCTTACACTTATTAACTCCTAATCTGCCGCCCCCGACATCGCCAACACCTGCATTATATGCATTAACCCCTAATCTTCCACTCAGGACATCACAGACACCTACATTATACTTATTAACCCCTAATCTGCTGCCCCCAACATCGCATACACCTACAGTATATTTATTAACCCTAATCTCCCGCCACCAATGTCGCCGCAACCTACCTACATTTATTAATCCCTAATCTGTTGCCCCCAATGTCACCGCCACTAGAATAAACAAATTAACCCCTAAACCGCCGTACTCCCGCCTTGCAAACACTAGTTAAATATTATTAACCCCTAATCTGCTGTCCCTAACATCGCCGCCACCTACCTACATTTATTAACCCCTAATCTGCCGCCCCCAACGTTGCCACCACTATACTAAAGTTATTAACCCCTAAACCTAAGTCTAACCCTAACCCTAACACCCACTGGGGCCTAGTTATCAAGCCGTAAACCTCAAATACGCTGGAATTCCGCAGCGTATTTGTGGAGAGGCTGATTCGCCTTAGTTATCAAAGGCTCGAGACCGGCAAAAGTAGAATTTTGTGATGTAAACTTCGATCCGCCGGACTCAGTCCGACACAGATCGATTCTTACGTCACTCCAGATGTTCCGCACACAAGTGCGGCACAATCTCACTACTTTTGCTAGTTATCAAAAAACTAGCAGGTACGCTCGGCACTTTTACGGCCCAGCGTACCTGGTTTTCAAAGCGCCAGCCTGGAGGCGGCAGATCCCATAGGAATCAATGGGAGTCTGACCATAGCGAAAGTACAAGTTCGCTGCTGCCCGACATCCCATTGATTTCTATGGGAACTGTCTGCACCTAACACCCTAACATGTACCCCGAGTCTAAACACCGCTAATCTGTCCCCCCTACACCGCCGCAACTAAATAAAATGATTAACCCCTAAACCGCCACTCACGGAGCCCACCGCAAGCTACTCTATACATATTAACCTCTAAACCGCCACTCCCGGAGCCCACCGCAACTATAATAAATGTATTAACCCCTAAACCGCCGCTCCCTGAACCCGCCGCAACCTATATTAAATGTATTAACCCCTATCCTGCCCCCCCTACACCGTCGCCACCTATAATAAATTTATTAACCCCTAATCTGCCCCCCTACACCGTCGCCACCTATAATAAATTTATTAACCCCTATCCTGCCCCCCACTACGCCGCCGCCACTGTAATAAAATTATTAACCCCTAAACCTAAGTCTAACCCTAGCCCTAACGCCCCCCTAACTTAAATATTAATTAAATAAATCTAAATAAATTAACTCTTATTAACTAAATGAATCCTATTTAAAACTAAATACTTACCTTTAAAATAAACCCTAATATAGCTACAATATAAATAATAATTATATTCTAGCTATCTTAGGATTTATATTTATTTTACAGGTAACTTTCAATTTATTTTAACCATGTACAATAACTATTAAATAATTATTAACTATTTAATAGCTTACCTAGCTAAAATAAAGAGAAATGTACCTGGGAAATAAATCCTAACCTAAGTTACAATTACACCTAACACTACACTATACTTTAATAAATTATTCCTATTTAAAAATAAATACTTACCTGTAAAATAAACCCTAATATAGCTACAATATAATTAATAATTATATTATAGCTATCTTAGGATTTATATTTATTTTACAGGTAACTTTGTATTTATTTTAGCTAGTTAGAATAGTTATTAAATAGTTATTAACTATTTAATAACTACCTAGCTAAAAGAAATACAAAATTACCTGTAAAATAAATCCTAACCTAAGTAACAATTAAACCTAATACTACACTATCATTAAATTAACTAAATAAACTACCTACAAATAACTACAATTAAATACAATTACATAAACTAACTAAAGTACAAAAAATAAAAAAAGCTAAGTTACAAAAAATAAAAAAATAAGTTACAAACATGTTAAAAATATTACAACAATTTTAAGCTACTTACACCTAATCTAAGCCCCCTAATAAAATAACAAACCCCCCCAAAATAAAAAAAATCCCTACCCTATTCTAAATTAAATAAATTTCAAAGCTCTTTTACCTTACCAGCCCTTAAAAGGGCCATTTGTGGGGGCATGCCCCAAAAAGTTCAGCTCTTTTGCCTGTAAAAGAAAAATACAACCCCCCCCCCAACATTAAAACCCACCACCCACATACCCCTAATCTAACCCAAACCCCCCTTACAAAAACCTAACACTAATCCCCTGAAGATCATCCTACCTTGAGTCGTCTTCACTCAGCCGAACCACCAATGGAACTGAAGAGGACATCCGGAGCGGAAGAAGTTAATCCTCCAAGCGGCGCTGAAGAAATCTTCCATCCGATGAAGTCATCATCCAGGCGGCACTGAAGAAGTCTTCGATCCGGCCGATGTCATCTTCAAAGAGGCGCTGAAGAGGTCTTCTATCCGGGCGAAGTCATCTTCCAAGCCGGGTCTTGAATCTTCCTTCCGCCGACGCGGAACCACCTTCTTCACCGACGGACTACGATGAATGACGGCTCCTTTAAGGGACGTCATCCAAGATGGCGTCCCCTCAATTCCGATTGGCTGATAGGATTCTATCAGCCAATCGGAATTAAGGTAGGAAAATTCTGATTGGCTGATGGAATCAGCCAATCAGATTGAGCTTGCATTCTATTGGCTGTTCCGATCAGCCAATAGAATGCGAGCTCAATCTGATTGGCTGATTGGATCAGCCAATCGGATTGAATTTGAATCTGATTGGCTGATTCCATCAGCCAATCAGATTTTCCTACCTTAATTCCGATTGGCTGATAGAATCCTATCAGCCAATCGGAATTGAGGGGACGCCATCTTGGATGACGTCCCTTAAAGGAGCCGTCATTCGTCGTAGTCCGTCGGTGAAGAAGGTGGTTCCGCGTCGGCGGAAGGAAGATTCAAGACCCGTCTTGGAAGATGACTTCGCCCGGATAGAAGACCTCTTCAGCGCCTCTTTGAAGATGACATCGGCCGGATCGAAAACTTCTTCAGCGCCGCCTGGATGATGACTTCATCGGATGGAAGATTTCTTCAGCGCCGCTTGGAGGATTAACTTCTTCCGCTCCGGATGTCCTCTTCAGTTCCATCGGTGGCTCGGCTGAGTGAAGACGACTCAAGGTAGGATGATCTTCAGGGGATTAGTGTTAGGTTTTTGTAAGGGGGGTTTGGGTTAGATTAGGGGTATGTGGGTGGTGGGTTTTAATGTTGGGGGGGTTGTATTTTTCTTTTACAGGCAAAAGAGCTGAACTTTTTGGGGCATGCCCCCACAAATGGCCCTTTTAAGGGCTGGTAAGGTAAAAGAGCTTTGAAATTTATTTAATTTAGAATAGGGAAGGGCATTTTTTTATTTTGGGGGGCTTTGTTATTTTATTAGGGGGCTTAGATTAGGTGTAAGTAGCTTAAAATTGTTGTAATATTTTTAACATGTTTGTAACTTATTTTTTTATTTTTTGTAACTTAGCTTTTTTTATTTTTTGTACTTTAGTTAGTTTATGTAATTGTATTTAATTGTAGTTATTTGTAGGTAGTTTATTTAGTTAACTTAATGATAGTGTAGTATTAGGTTTAATTGTAACTTAAGTTAGGATTTATTTTACAGGTAATTTTGTATTTCTTTTAGCTAGGTAGTTATTAAATAGTTAATAACTATTTAATAACTATTCTAACTAGCTAAAATAAATACAAAGTTACCTGTAAAATAAATATAAATCCTAAGATAGCTATAATATAATTATTAATTATATTGTAGCTATATTAGGGTTTATTTTACAGGTAAGTATTTATTTTTAAATAGGAATAATTTATTAAAGTATAGTGTAGTGTTAGGTGTAATTGTAACTTAGGTTAGGATTTATTTCACAGGTACATTTCTCTTTATTTTAGCTAGGTAAGCTATTAAATAGTTAATAACTATTTAATAGTTATTGTACATGGTTAAAATAAATTGAAAGTTACCTGTAAAATAAATATAAATCCTAAGATAGCTAGAATATAATTATTATTTATATTGTAGCTATATTAGGGTTTATTTTAAAGGTAAGTATTTAGGTTTAAATAGGATTAATTTAGTTAATAAGAGTTAATTTATTTAGATTTATTTAATTAATATTTAAGTTAGGGGGGCGTTAGGGTTAGACTTAGGTTTAGGGGTTAATAATTTTATTACAGTGGCGGCGGCGTAGTGGGGTCAGGATAGGGGTTAATAAATTTATTATAGGTGGCGACGGTGTAGGGGGGGCAGATTAGGGGTTAATAAATTTATTATAGGTGGCGACGGTGTAGGGGGGGCAGGATAGGGGTTACTAGGTATACTGTAGGTGGCAGCGGTGTCCGGGAGCGGCGGTTTAGGGGTTAATACATTTATAAGAGTTGCGGCAGGGTCTAGGAGCGGCGGTTTAGGGGTTAATACATTTATAAGAGTTGCGGCGGGGTCTAGGAGCGGCGGTTTAGGGGTTAGTAACTTTATTTAGTTGCGGGGGGCTCCGGGGGGCGCCGGTATAGGGGGTAGAACAGTGCAGTTTAGTGTGAGTGCTTAGTGACAGGCTAGCAATAAAGCTGGGAAAAAGCCGAAGGGCAGCGAGATCGGATGAGTGATAACTGTCACAGTCCGCTGCTCATCGCCCCGCGGCTTTTTGACAGCTTTATTTGATAACTTAGGCGTATTTTTTCAGGTCCGCGGCGGCGAAGGTAGGCGAGCTTAGACGGACGTATTGGGCCGGCGAAGCCAGAAAAGTAGACGGCTTGATAACTACCCCCCACTAACTTAAATATAATAAAAATAAATCTAATGAAAGCATACTATTAATAACTAAATAATTCCTATTTAAAACCAAATACTTGCCTGTAAAATAAACCCTAAGATAGCTACAATATAACTAATAGTTACATTGTAGCTAGCTTAGATTTTTTAGGTGTGGGTGGTGGGTTTTACTATTGGGGAGTTGTTTGTATTTTTTTTACAGGTAAAAGAGCTGATTTCTTTGGGGCAATGCCCCGCAAAAGCCCCTTTTAAGGGCTATTGATAGTTTTGCTTAGGCTAGGTTTTTTTTTATTTTGGGGGGGCTTTTTTATTTGGATAGGGCTATTAGATTAGGTGTAATTAGTTTAAATATCTTGTAATTTGTTTTTTATTTTGTGTAATTTAGTGTTTTTTTTGTAATTGAGGTATTTGTATTTAATTTAGTTAATTGTATTTAATTTAGGTAATTTATTTAATTGTAGTGTAAGGTTAGCTGTTAGTGTAAGACAGGTTAGGTTTTATTTTACAGGTACATTTGTATTTATTTTAGCTAGGTAGTTAGTAAATAGTTAATAACTATTTAGTAACTATTCTACCTAGGTAAAATAAATACAAACTTGCCTGAAAAATAAAAATAAACCCTAAGCTAGCTAAAATGTAACTATTAGGTATATTGTAGCTAGCTTAGGGTTTATTTTACAGGTAAATATTTAGTTTTAAATAGGAATTATTTCGTTATTAATAGTAGGTTTTCTTTATATTTATTTAATTTATATTTAAGTTAGTGGGTGTTAGGGTTAGGGTTAGACTTAGGTTTAGGTGTCAATAACTTTAGTATAGTGGCAGCGACGTTGGGGTGGCAGATTAGGTGTTAATAACTCTAATGTAGGTTGCGGCGATGTTAGGTGCGGCAGATTAGGGGTTAATAATATTTAACTAGTGTTTGTGAGGCGGGAGTGCGGCGGTTTAGGGGTTAATATGTTTATTTTAGTGGCTGCCAAATTACAAGTGGAGCGTTATTTAATGCTTCGGCTTGAGCGTTAACTGTGCTAAAAGTATGCTTTTCGTGCATGCCAGGTTGAGCGCATATTATGAGTAGAAAGTAAACAGTTTTTGCTTGTGCACTAACCCGATAAG
Source organism: Bombina bombina (assembly GCF_027579735.1). NCBI lineage: Eukaryota > Metazoa > Chordata > Amphibia > Anura > Bombinatoridae > Bombina > Bombina bombina. The sequence goes on from NC_069501.1 coordinate 571,873,632, forward strand.
CACAAAAAGCCAAACTCAGAATATTGTGCATAAGATAGAAGTCAATGAAGCAAAAAAATGGAAATAAACACCCAACTTTGCCCACAAGCCAATCATATGCACGCTAACTTGACATAAAAATATGAATATTTCATATTCCAATTTTCTTCATATAGAAAAAAATGTTCTATTTATTCATAAATATATATATATATATATATAATACTGAAGATATGCACTCAATAGACTTTTTCAAAGTGAAAATGTATTCAAAACAGTTTCAGGGATCAAACGTCCCCCTTCATGATCTGATGTCTGATGATCTGGTCTGATGAAGGAGAGTGTTTGACCCCCAAAACATCACTGGTTTGAATACATTTTCACTTTATTTTTTGCCTTCCTCTGGGGGGTTCAAACCTCATTCACCAAGGTTCACTTAGGGTGGATGCCAGATGTGATCTGCTTGAATGAGATCTGCTCATGCACAGGTCAATGTGATGATTTCACTCCATACAAGCATTTTTATTACACTAAAATGTCCCTTTAAGGTATCCCTAGATTAATCCAAAATTAAGCCCAGTGGATTAACATGGAACTTTAGGTGTTTAAAGCATTGAGAGTGTAATTTTACACCAGCTTTTAATAAGTGATATTTTTGTACTATTAAAAGCTGATTACGGTGAATGGAATGCTTTCATTTTACCATGCACACAAAATATGTCTCCCGTTATTTTTTTATCTAAAAACTTGTATTATCAAATTAAAACAACGTGACCAAGGTTATAATAACATGTCTTTTACAATCAGTATAATTTTGTAATATAGGCTATGAATTTGAATATTAGCTCTGCAGAATTTGTTGCCACTCTATAAATACCTGATAATAATAATAATAATAATACTATTAAAGGTAGAGATTAAAAGCATTGGTAGAATTAAAAGCATCATGATAATAGCAATATTTTAAAAAGGGATCTGTCTCGATATTGACATTGGCTGTAAATCAATGATTAAAGGCAGTCTTACCAAGAAGCGTTTTACTATACTTCTCTACGGGAGACACTGGTGAAATGTTAAAACCAACATAAGGGATATGGGTCCGATCCTGCAGTCATTGTGCATATTGACACTAATAAAGGAATCAGCGGGAGATGGAGTGTCCTAAAAAATGACTTGAGGGAGTTAGTGCCCAATATCTAAAAATAATCTTAAAAACAGGGGAACTCTAATTCATAAAACTTTACAAAGACGTTTCTTTTTTTAAATACTTACCATTGCATTATGGTAAACATAACACCGATCCTCTGCACACATCTCCTACTGTTTTTAGCATATTGATGACCAATCCGGCTTCCTCCAATCGTTGCATGCCCCACGAGCTCAAAAAGCAGAAGGTGAGCAACATCCAATCCTTTACTTCAGTAGAAAGCTAAGCCCAAGAGAAAGAAAGTATGCAGTTATTAAAAAGGAATATTTAGTAGTAAAGTGGGCAATGGAAAGCTTAAGCTATTTTTACTGGGGAGGGAATTTGTGTTTATTACAGACCCCCGAGCCCCTAAAGTATGTAAACCTGAATAAAGCAAAGAATCACAGAATTACCAGATGTTTATTGGGGGATATCTATAAAGCCGTCAACTTTCTTGAATTTGACAGCACCAATACGCTCTCCTAACATCGCCTAACATTGTGGCCGCGGACCTGAATACGATCTCCATATTCATAAAAAAAGCTGGCAAAAAGCCACGCACCAAGTACCGGGCGATGAGCATCAGACTGTTGTTAACTAACAGTTATCAATCTTGCATCTATTCGGCTTTTTACCAACTTTATTTATACCCTGTCACTAAACGCCACCACTATACTAAAATGTTTAAACCCTATCCTGCCGCTCCCGGACCCCGCCGTCACCTAAATAAATGTATTAACCCCTATCCCGCCACTCCCGTACCCCTCCACCACTTAAATAAATGTATTAACCCCTATCCCACCGCTCCCGGACCCCACCGCCACCTAAATAAATGTATTAACCCCTATCCCGCCGCTCCCGGACTCCGCCGCCTCTAAATAAACCTAATAACCCCTAAACCGCCAGCCCCCCACATCACCATAAACTAAATGAAGCTATTAACCCCTAAACCTAACAAGACGCTAACTTTAAATTAAAATTACCACATCCCTATCTTAAAATAAATTTAAACTTACCTATGGAATTAAAATAAACTGTTTTAAAATATTAATTAACCTACCCTAACTATTATACTACACTTAAATTAAACTACCAATTAAATTAACTAAATTACATATTAAAAAAACCTAACCCTATTCAAATTATTTAAATATACTATTTAACTTTAATAAAAATTACTAAATTACAAAAAAAAATGCTGTTACAAAAAAAAACAACACATTATCAAAAATAAAAAAGAATTACACCTAATCTAATAGCCCTATCAAAATAAAAAGCCCCCCCAAAAATAAAAAAAACCCTAGCCTACACTAAACTACCAATGGCCCATAAATGGGCCTTTTGTGGGGCATTGCCCTAAATAAATCAGCTCTTTTACCTGTAAAAAAAATATACAAACACCCCCCCAACAGTAAAACCCACCACCCCAATAACCAACCCCCAAAATAAAAACCCTGTCTAAAATAACCTAAGCTCCTCATTGCCCTGAAAAGTGCATTTGTATGGGCATTGCCCTTAAAAGGGTATTTAGCTCTTTTACCTACCCAGACCCTAAATAAACCTAACACTAATCCCCAACGATCCGCTTACAGTTGTTGAAGTTCCGCTTGAAGGATCCATCCAGCCGGCAAAAAGTCTTCATCCGGGCGGCCTCTTCCATCTTTATCCAGCCAGCGAAGTTTTCATCCAGACGGCATCTTCTAACTTCATCCATCCGGCATGGAGCGAGTCCATCCTGAAGACATCCTCTTCAATATGGTCGCCGCCCGTAAACTGTAACTTGAATGCAAGTGACGTCATCCAAGATGGCATCCCTTGCATTCCTATAGGCTGAAAGGTTCCCATCAGCCAATAGGATTAGAGCTGCTAAAATTCTATTGGCTGTTCCAATCAGCCAATAGGATTTGAGTAGCTTTAATCCTATTGGCTGTTTCAATCAGCCAATAGGATGAGAGCTTTACATTTTTCAATAAAGCACATTTAATATGGCAATTCTTCATGTGTGATAACCCTACTGCATTAGTCTTAAATTGTGAACCCTGATGTGTGTTATGCATATTTTACATTCCAATGTTCTTCACATAGAAAATAATGTACTTCCCCTTGTGTCACTCGGAAGTACACAGATCAAACCCTTCCAGTATCTAAATTAACAATTGTGAATATCAAATGCTATACTCTATAATCTATACTTTCAAAGACACTTTATCGTGTCAACAATGTGCTTATTAATGTGTCTTAAACTTTATATACTTTCACCCCAAAAACATCACTCCTTGCCTTCATTGGCACCACAATATCTGCTCACTGTTAGTATTGTGCAGCCGAAACCCGAAGTTACCTTAAATCAAACACTTCTGGTGTGTGCTTAACAATTGAAAATAGTAAGTGTCCTATTTACATTTAATAACATATTATCATTTCAATGATGCACAAAAATATGTCTTTCTAGTCATGATTACACACCTCATTATGAAAAAAAACACTTCCGGTTCCGGTTACATCGAACCAAACGTCAATACTGATGTTCATTCATGATGTTGTTGGTCCCCATAATTGTATGTTCCTTATTTGAACAGGTAATCTATTACCTTGTTATGCATTTCATAAATTGCACTTATTACATAATTGTACATATTACACATATACATGCTTGTTTGTTTACAACCCACCAACCACATCCAAGATCTACATTCCATCCTGACAAGTTGCATACTGGTTACTGATTGTTACAGTAAGGCAGCCAAGGTTACCCCATGTATCTAAGGTGTAATGACTATACCACAATGCAGGTCTCGGGGAGAGAAAAGGGTGGTGGTGTGAACCTGTACCGATCCACAACATCCCCTTAGTACTCCCAACACCACACATGTGCAAACACCCCACCTATAGGCGGGAGGTTGCCCACTGTGGTCCCCTTCCATGACCTACTGATGTCATATCACCAATAGTACACATAAAGGACCATAACATTCTCACCACTCACTATCATCTTAAGGGATATTTATCTTATTTGTCTGGGAATATGATTGATCAGGATCAACTTGATTGCGGCTACCGAGTGTTTTGCTGTCAACCAGAGGCATGCCACCGGTTGGTCCAATTCACCTTTCTTTAATGATGATCCAATGGCAGTTCGATGATTGGCCATACTTTCTCGTATGGTACATTGGGTCTTACCCACATAATGAAGGCCACATGGACAGATGATCAAATATACCACAAACATAGTGGTGCAAGTAAGTGAATGATTGATCGTATACACCTTGTAATCATGCGGATGATTGAATTTCTTGGTTGCTATGATGGCATTGCATGTTGTGCAGTTCGGGCATTGAAAACACCCCTTTCTTGTACTGATCCGATCTTTGTCTATATAACTCTGTATTGGATCTGAAATGACTAAAAGATCCCTCAAATTAGTGTTAAATCTGTAACAAACCAGAGGACATGCATTCTATACAAATTTGAGTTTAGGGTCAGAGAGCAGAATATGCTAGTGGTTTCTTAGCGTCTGTTCAACCTTCGGTATTAGGGGCGAAAGTGGTTGTAAAGATTATCTTGGTTTCCGGGTCTTGTTGCCACCCACTTTTCTGTAGTAGTGTGTCCTGCATCACATCTTGTATCTGTGCCTTGACTGTGTCCAGAACTATGGCTAGATACCCCCTTTGGGTAAATCTATGTTGCATCTCCTGTACCTGTGACTCCCCCTTCTCTCTACTAGAATTGTTACTAATAACTCTAATGTATTGTGATTTTATGATCCCTTTGACCAATGAGGGAGGGTGACAGCTTTGAGCCATAAGTAGGGAGTTACGGTCAGTGCGTTTAGAATACAATGAGGTCTGCAAACATGTGGCTTCCTTGGTAATCAGTAGATCCAAGAACTCAATGTGATGGTCACTACTTGTCATCTTAAACCTGACCGTTGTGTCAGTGTTATTGAATCCTTGTAACCAATGGGGTAAGCTATCAGTGTTACCTCTACAAATCAAAAAAATGTCATCGATGTACCTAATAAAAAATAATTGAGGTACATCAATGCTCCATAGATAGCGATTCTCAAAACTTGCCATGAATAAATTGGCATATGATGGGGCCATGTTCGACCCCATCGCCGTGCATGCCATTTGGAGAAAAAAAGGATTTTTCAAATTTGAAATAATTTTTTGTCAAGCAGAATTCTGCCAGGTCCACAAGAGATTCAATGGGAGGGCCAACATATTTTTCTGAGGCCATCAGTTGTTCCCTCATTGTGTCTAGACCCACTCGGTGGGGGATAATGGTATACAAACTATTAACTGCTAGTACTACCAATAAATCGTCCTTGTCTATTTGTATCTCTCTCAATAGTCTCAACAGTTCACTAGAGTCAAGAAGAAAAGCTTTGGTATCCTGTACAACCGGCTGGAGTAAAAAATCAACATATTGTGCTATCGGTTGTAGGAGTGAGTTACGTGAACAAACAATCGGACGTCCCGGCGGTTTACTCAGTGACTTATGTATATTGGGTATTGTGTATAAAATTGGAATTATCGGGGAAGCAGTAATCATCTGTTTGCCCAATGATTCCGTTAAATTCCCATATGATACTCCGGAGTCCACCAGGTCCTGAAAACTGTTTCTTGAACTTGCCAGTAGGGTCAAATGTCAATTTTTGATACGTGTTAGGATCTTGGAGTTGTGATAAAATATCATCACGATAATCAACATAATCTAACAACACTTTTTTTAGTAGCTCTCATCCTATTGGCTGTTCAATCAGCCAATAGGATGATAGCTCAATCCTATTGGCTGATTGGAACAGCCAATAGGATGAGGCTTAGTATCATTTAAATATTTTAATAAAGCACATTTAATATGGCAATTCTTCATGTTTGATAACCCTACTGCATTAGTCCTAAATTGTGAACCCTGATGTGTGTTACGCGTATTTTACATTCCAATGTTCTTCACATACAAAATAATGTACTTTTAATTATTAAATGTATATTTCTATAGGAATAGATAAACAGGTATATATATATATATATATATATATATATATATATATATATATATATACACACACAGTATATATAGAAATGTATATTTTCAATACAAATTACATTGTTCTGTGAAGAACATTGGAATGTGACATTTTCATAACTCCTGTAGGATTAGCGCACAAGAATAGGTGTTCGGTTTTTTCAGTTTGTGCTTTCCATTGACTTCTATGGGGAGAAGAAGTTAATGTAGTCATGATAATTTGTTAGCGTACAATGAGTTTTTTTCACATGCAAACTTTTTACTTTCATCTTGTAATAGGAGAACGGACATGCGCAAAAAGCCTACATTAATGTTAACGTAAATAGCGTTCCCCTCATAATCTCTTGTCCTTTATTTTTATTTCTGTATTGTGCTTGGATACGTAAGTGATTATTTGGATGAATGTGAAGGCAAAGATTCTAACACAATGATGAATGTGGTTTTCATGGCATTAAGAGAAGCATTCTCATTTTTTTCAGAAGCAGTTATTTTTCCAGTGAGGTCATATACAATACTCGAGTTCCTGGAGGCTACAAATATGTCAACATGTTACTAAATTACATAAGGGTTTAAAAAACAACTGTTGTAAAACAGTAGAAATGCTTTTTATTTTATTAAATATACCACTTACTTTTTATTTAGTAGCTTATGAAAACCCACAGACACTATAAACAGAAACCCTTGTATTTTACTAATATGTCTTGTAAGGGGTGTCTGTGGGATGGAGGTAGGCTGTGTGTGTGAGTAGTTTATAAAGGAGTGTGCATATACAGTATATATATATATATATATATATATATATATATATATATATATATATTGTATCTAGATATATCTATATATATATATACTGTATATATATATATATATATATATTTAAAAAAGAAAGAACATTTTCTTCTATGTGGAGAAAATAGGTATTTTAAGCATTTCTATTAATAATAAACATATTGGGGCATATTTATCAAGCTCTGTATGGAACTTGATGCCCCTTGTTTCTGGAGACCGCTGCTCCATAACTTGTCCACCTGCTCTGAGGCCGCGGACATAAATCAACCCGATCAAATTCGATTGGGTTGACACCCCTGCTAGTGGCCGATTGACCGCGAATCTGCAGGGGGCAGCCATGTACCAGCAGTTCACAAGAACTGCTGGTGCAATGATAAATGCTGACAGTGTATGCTCTCGGCATTTATTGATGTGCGGCGGACATGATACGCTACTTCGTATCATGTCCGCTCGCACATTGTTAAATATGCCCATTAAAGGGACAGTCTAGGCCAAAAAAAAACTTTCATGATTCAGATAGAGCATGTAATTTTAAACAATTTTCCAATTTACCAGGTACCACGTCAAGGTCCTTTCCAATACCTGGGACCCTAACACAGCCACACAATGCAAGCTCTCAAATCCAAACAAACTGGGAACAAGGGAGGGGTGCACAGGCATATGTAATCACCCAGAAATATACAAAAAAACAAAGGGGACTGCACTCCAAGGCCGGACCGGGTACACAGCCCATGACCCAGCAACATGCTCAGCCCTAGGTGCTAAGCTTAGGTTTTTTTTAGTTAGGTTTTTATTTGGGGGGTTTGTTGTGTGGGTGGTCTGTTTTACTGTTGGGGGGTGTTTGTATTTTTATTTTACAGGTAAAAGAGCCGATTACTTTGGGGCAATGCCCTGCAAAAGGCCCTTTTAAGGGCTATTGATAGTTTAGTTTAGGCTAGGGCTTTTTTTATTTTGGTGGGGGGGGGGCTTTTATTTTGATAGGGCTATTAGATTAGGTGTAATTAGTTTAAATATCTTGTAATTTGTTTATTATTTTCTGTATTTTAGTGTTTGTTTGTTTGTTTTTGTACTTTAGCTAATTGTATTTAATTTATTTAATTGCATTTATTTTAGGTCATTTATTTAATTGCAGTGTAGTGTTAGGTGTTAGTGTAATTTAGGTTAGGATTTATTTTACAGGTACTTTTGTATTTATTTTAGCTAGGTAGTTATTAAATAGTTAATAACTATTTAGTAACTATTCTGCCTAGTTAAAATAAATACAAACTTGCCTGTAAAATAAAAATAAACCCTAAGCTAGCTATAATGTATTTATTGTAATTATATTTAACTTAGGGGGTGTTAGGGTTAGGGTTAGACTTAGGTTTAGGGGTTAATACATTTAGTATAGTGGCGGCGACGTTGGGGGTGGCAGATTATGGGTTAATAAATGTAGGTAGGTGGCGGCAATGTTAGGGACGGCAGATTAGGGTTTAATAATATTTAACTAATGTTTGCGAGGCGGGAGTGCGGCGGTTTAGGGGTTAATATGTTTATTATAGTGGCGGTGATGTCCGGAGTGGTAGATTAGGGGTTAAAAAATATAATGTAGGTGGCGACGATGTTGTGGGTGGCAGATTAGGGGTTAATAAGTGTAAGATTTGGGGTGTTTAGACTCGGGGTTCATGTTAGGGTGTTAGGTGTAAAAATAACTTTAGTTTCCCCATAGAAATCAATGGGGCTGCGTTACTGAGATTTATGCTGCTTTTTTGCATGTGTTAGACTTTTTCTCAGCCGGCTCTCCCCATTGATGTCTATGGGTAAATCGTGCACGAGCACGTATGACTAGCTTACCGCTGACTTAAGCAGTGCTGGTATTGAAGTGCGGTAAGGAGCACAATTTTGCTCAACGCTCACTTCTTGCCTTTTAACGCCGGGTTTGTAAAAACCTGTAATACCAGCGCTGCAGGTAAGTGAGTTGTGAGAAAAAACTGCTCATTAGCACCGCACAGCTCATAACGCAAAACTCGTAATCTGGCCGTATGTCTTTTAAACATATACCTGCCTTGCTGTTACCTGTTGCTTCTAAGAGGAGACATTTTATAAAATGGAGGAGCTGGTGAAAGCTTTGGTGCAAGCAACTGCTGTACAGCAGAGTCAAATCGCTTACTGACGGCACAAGTTAGCAGCATGATGGATGCCCACCGAGAGGATAGAGCTACAGTGGTTAATGTATTGCAGCAAGTCCTACAGCCTTCTGTAGCTACCCCCACTGTGGATAGGGGGCGCTATATCCAAGCAAATGACTTTCTGCATAAGTTGTCAGAGACGGATGATATTGAGGCTTAGCTCACAACTTTTGAGAGGATTGATGCCAGAGAAAAGTGGCCATTTGAACAGTGGGCAGGGCTACTCACACCATGTCTTAGTGGAGAAGCCCAGAAAGCATATGAGGATTTGTCTCACAGCCAACCTCAAGATTATCAGAAACTAAAAACTGAAATTCTTACACACTTGGGAGTAACACCTGCAATTAGTGCCCAAAGATTTAACAATTGGGTGTTTGAGATGGGAAAACCTACAAGAGCCCAAATGTATGAACTGCTGAGACTTGCTCAGAAATGGCTGCAACAGGACATTAATGCAGCCACAAAAGTTATAGAAATGGTTGTAATGGACAGATTTCTCAGGAATCTTCTAGCTGGACTTTGACAGTCAGTCAAGGGGATCCTAAAGACCCAAAAGAAATGATGAGCCTGGTTGAGAGATATTTGACTGCTAAGGATTTGCACAGCAATGATCCTCAACCTAAATCAAAGCTGCCTTATAAAAAAACAAGTAGAAAAACAGAAGCACAGAGGTCTATTCATAACCAGGGACAAAATGACGATGGTAGGAAATGGCTCCCTAGGGAACCATTATGGAACCATTAAGAGTCCAAACTGATGACAAATAAGGTGTTTCAAATGTCAAGAGTTAGGGCATATTGCACGTAACTATACACAGGGGGAGGAGCCTATGCAATGTAATATGGGTGCAAGGGACAGACATAGTACAATGTTAACCTGCACCAAAATGTTTTTTGTTTCCAGTGCTGTATTTTCTAGTCATTTAAGATCTGTGAATGTGGAGGGTAAGAGTGTACAAGCGCTCCTGGATTCAGGGAGCGAAGTTACTTTGGTAAAAAGTGTTTTGCTTCAGCCAGAAAAGTTAGATAGAGATCAAATGCTTGATATTGTCTGCATTGATGGGGACACACACTCATACCCTACAGCTGAGGTTGAAATTATCACAGATATTGGTATAAGTGGGGGAGAAACCTTCAGTAGGTCATGGGGTTAGTCCTGGGGAGGTACAGAAAGTGGAGGGAATGGAAACCATTTTTCCATTCTCCAATATTGATTGGGAACCAGGCACTGTGCAGGAGGCACCTCTGGTGTGTCTATGCAATGAGGCAGAACCGCCTCAGAGTAATGCTTCTGGAGAAGACATAGAACTTAAAGGTTCTAGGGATTAATTCTTGTAATTTCTGAGCTGCCCAATGGGAGGACCCGACTCTGAAAGTGGCGAGGGAAAATGTTCAAGTAATTGAAGGCACTGTCATAGATCCTGAAACACAATTATGTTTTCCTTTATTTTAAGGTGAAAAATAACCTGCTTTATAGAGCAGAAAAGAAAGGTTTGAAGAGGTGGAGCAATTATTGGTTCCCAAGTCTTATAGAAATACCGTTCTGAAATTAGCCCATAGTCATGTGCTACGGGGGCACCTTGGTATTGAAAAAAACAGAAAAAGAGTTCTTGCACGATTTTATTGGCCTGGTATTTTTATTTCAATAGAGAGATTTTGTAAATCCTGCCAGAATGTCAATTGAAGGCTCTATTAAAAAGTTGCCATAATCCACTAATACCTCTTCCTGTTATAGAGGTTCCTTTTGAGTTGAATAGCAATGGATTTGGTAGGGCCTTTACTAACGTCTGCTAGGGGGCATGAGCATATTTTAGTTGTGGTTGACTATGCTACCCGCTATCCTGAGGCAATTCCATTATGGAATACCTCCACTAAGAATATTGCTAAGGAGTTAATGATGATGTTCAGCAGGGTGGGCATACAAAAGGAGATCCTTACGGATCAGGGAACTCCTTTTATGTCCAAAATTATGAAGGAGTTATGTAAACTTTGTAAAATTAAACAATTAAAAACATCTGTGTATCACCCCAAAACTGATGGGTTAGTTGAGAGGTTTAATAAAACTCTAAAAAGCATGTTGCGTAAAGTGGTAGACAAGGATGGAAAGAACTGGGATTGTTTGTTACCGTACCTTATGTTTTCCATTAGGGAAGTGCCCCAAGCTTCCACAGATTTTTCACCTATTGAATTGTTATACGGTAGGCATCTCAGGGGAATACTTGACATTGCGAAAGAAACACAGGAGCAGGAAACTACACCTCACCATAGTGTTATAGAGCATGTAGCAGAAATGCAAAAAAAAATGGAAGCTATAATGCCAATAGTAAGGGAAAATATGCAGAAAGCACAAAGAGCTCAGGAAGCCAGTTATAATAAAAATGCAAGGCTAAGGGTTTTCCAACCTGGAAATAGAGTTCTAGTTCTGGTACCTACAGTTGAAGGTAAATTCCTGGCAAGTTGGCAAGGTTCGTATGAGATTATTGAACAGGTCAATAATGTTAATTATACAGTGAGTCAACCTGATAGAAGAAAACCAGAACAGATCTATCACATAAATCTACTTAAACCATGGGTAGACAGAGAGGTTTTGACAATAATAAACAATAAATTTGCTCATGCTACAGTTGACAAAAATCCTGAGGTATACATAACAGAGATGCTAGCTCCCCATCAGAAGCAGGAAGTGAAATAATTTGTGTCTAGAAACAGAGATGTGTTTTCCTCATTGACAGGGAGAACAAATGTAATCATGCATGATATAATTACAGAACCTGGGAAAAGAAATGATTTGATGCCATACCGAATACCTGAGGTCAGAAGAGAGGCAGTTAGTGCGGAGGTCAAAAAGATGCTTAAGTTGGGAGTAATAGAGGTTTCACAAAGTGAGTGGAGCAACCCAATTGTTTTGGTGCCTAAGCCTAATGGTGAAATAAGCTTTTGTAATGATTTTCACAAGCTGAATGATATTTCCAAATTTGATGCTTACCCTATTCCTCGAGTGGATGAGCTAATAGAGAGATTAGGAAGATCTAGGTATCTAAGCACTTTAGATCTGACTAAAGGTTACTGGCAGGTCCCACTGACAGACAGATCAAAAGAGAAAACTGTATTTTCTACACCTGAGGGCCTATTTCAATATAAAGTGTTGCTATTTGGTTTGCATAGTGCACCAGCCACCTTTCAGCGTATGATGGATAAAATACTTAGGCCTCATAGAGCATATGCAGCTGCTTATCTGGATTATGTAGTAATTCACAGTGCGGACTAGGAAACACATCTTCCCTGTGTTCAGGCTGTTGTGGCTGCAGGGTTAACTGCCAACCCTGATAAATGCTCTCTAGGATTAGAAGAGGCAAAATATTTGGGTTATACAATCGGTAGGGGGCTCCTTAAACCACAACAGGGTAAAGTTGAGGGAACCAACTATACACAGACGGCAACCTGAGCCAAACAGGTACCTGTAAGAGGCGCCAAGTAGTAGGTGGTCACAGAATAGCAGATAGGAATCCCTTGATAAGGTGTACACAAAAGAGAGACGTACCTGGAATATAATCCTGGTACCAAAAAGACAGGGTTTCAGCACTCTTTTTTAGAAAAACTCACAAATCACTTAAATGTGATTCAATAACTTTAATTGTGGCAGTCAAATCCCACACATCATGGGAATAAATCCATGCAAATATTAAAACACATAAGCATACAAGTTCGGCTCATGAATGACAGCTCAAAAGAACCTGACCGGTCAGGGGTACATGACAAAGCACATTTGTGGCAAAATATAGATAGCAATAATTTTGCTTAAACACAGGGTTGTATAATAGACCACTACACCCAACTGCCACAGAACCCCCCACACAAAAGACTTGGAAGGTATATCCTGGGCAGATATAAGGACCGGGATCTAAGTGGTAGACATAGCAAAACCTGTGTTAGGCACCTTGTAAAGAATGGTTACACTGTTCGGAATGTACACAAGTACTGTAATGAACAAAGTATCGTTTGTTATATCAAGTGAGACCTCCTCTGGCTTAGCTACACCCAGCTGCTTACAGCACCCCTACAAGTAAGGGGCTAATTGCTGCGCAGGTTACAAACGGGATCTAAGCAAGCCAGCAGGTGAGCCCCCTGAATATGTACATAAATAAACAAGTGGGTACCGGTTGTAGAAGTAGTGCAATTTATGCAATGTTGTTTAAATTCACATTATGTATATACACACACAGTTCCACAGAAAAAGTCTGCAAGGCAAGATGCAAAGATGTTAGCATAAAGATGTCGCAAGTAGATTAGTATTTCCACATATAGGCAAATGAGAGTCAAGTTGTGTATTATAAAGCACAGTCTAGGCAAGAAATGTATGACTCCAAGCAAAGACAGATATCAAGATATTAGTCTTGGTATAAGACAAAGCAGCACCTTTTCCAACTTAACATAGTGCCGTTAGTTTCTTCAACATGGTCACCTATTCCATATCAATATTTTTCAGGTGTCAACATGTTATACTTATACAACCTTGCTTTCAGATGTTTTTGTGCCAAGTGTACTATCCCCACTTGTTAGCATTCCATGCCGGTAGCGATCTCCATCGCCAACACCAAACACAGCGGTGCTCCACGTGTATCACGTGACCTGGTCGGCTCCACCAATGCCGACGCGCGTTTCACCCGCTCGACTGGAATTCAGACCGGGCTTCATCAGGGCGTAATACTGCTTTGATCCACACATCCTGTTTTATAGATCAATGATGTTGCGCCTCTGCTGGAAGGTGAAAGTTTAGCATACTGCTAAAGGCAGCTTTCAATCTTATGCGGTTACATTTATTTACAACCTTATATTTCAAAGTTTAAGAAGCAAAACCCAAGTTAGAAAATGTTACATAGTTGTTACAACATTTATACTTGGTTGCTATAGAGATAAAAACATTACAATCTGTCATTCTAGAATTAACATGTTCTTTTCGATATCTTGTATTTAATAGAATCTGCTTATTTAATGTTATGTAAAATGGAGTGTAAAAGCAAATGCTTCTCCATATCGACACTCCATTCTACCATAAACACAATCTCATAGGAAGCAGGCCATATCCAATTTATCATTGAGACCATTTGGAATTTGTGTCCCAAGGATTGATATCCACCTGCATTCCTTTCTTAGGAGGGTTTTATCATTATCCCCTTGTCTCCCGTTTTTAATGCCTTTGTCTATACCCACAAATCTGAGTGAATCAGGATTACAATTATGTGTCAGTTCAAAATGTTTTGCCACATTGCTTTTAGGATTTTTATTCTTTACATCGTCTCTGTGTTCAGAGATGCGGTCCTTTAGCGCCCTCCTCGTTTTTCCCACATAGAAAAGTGGGCAGTCGCAGGACAGCAGATATACGACCCCCTTAGTATCACAGTTCACAAAATGTTTCAATCTATAGGTTTTTCCTGTATTCGTTCTGAACTCTTTTGTCTTGCGCATGAATTTGCATGTCACACATTTTCCACAGGGATAATTACCTATGGATCTATGTTTTGTAAGCCAATTGCTTTGTCCTGTTTTGGACAAATATTGGCTCCTCACCAACTTATCCTTAAGATTAGGTGCCCGTCTAGCAGTAATATTTGAGAAGTCACCTACTTCCTTTTTTACCCCTGTATCACTAGTGAGAATGTGCCAGTTTTTTGCAAGAATACCTTTCAGGGAGTTCCAGTGGCAATTGTAGTCAGTAATTAATCTTATTTTAGATTCATTACTCCTTGGTGTGTGCAAAAGAAGTTTCTCCCTATCCATATGTAAAGCATTATTAAATGCCCCTTTAACCACTCTCTTGGAATACCCTCTAGTCAGGAATCTTTGTTCCATTTCTGACGCATGTTTTAGATATTTCTTCTGTTAAGTGTGATCAGTCCACGGGTCATCATTACTTCTGGGATATTACTCCTCCCCAACAGGAAGTGCAAGAGGATTCACCCAGCAGAGCTGCATATAGCTCCTCCCCTCTACGTCACTCCCAGTCATTCTCTTGCACCCAACGACTAGATAGGATGTGTGAGAGGACTATGGTGATTATACTTAGTTTTATATCTTCAATCAAAAGTTTGTTATTTTAAAATAGCACCGGAGTGTGTTATTACCTCTCTGGCAGAGTTTGAAGAAGAATCTACCAGAGTTTTTGCTATGATTTTAGCCGGAGTAGTTAAGATCATATTGCTGTTTCTCGGCCATCTGAGGAGAGGTAAACTTCAGATCAGGGGACAGCGGGCAGATGAATCTGCATAGAGGTATGTAGCAGCTTTTATTTTCTGACAATGGAATTGATGAGAAAATCCTGCCATACCGATATAATGTCATGTATGTATACTTTACACTTCAGTATTCTGGGGAATGGTACTTCACTAGAATTACACTGTAAGAAGTACATAAAGCTGTTTAATAACTAGAAATTATGTTTAACGTTTTTGCTGGAATGTAAAATCGTTTTCATTTGCTGAGGTACTGAGTGAATAAATGTTTTGGGCACTATTTTTCCACTTGGCAGTTGCTTAATCTTTTTTCTGACAGTTTCTGTTCTCTCTCACTGCTGTGTGTGAGGGGGAGGGGCCGTTTTTTGGCGCTTTTGCTACGCATCAGATATTTCAGTCAGCAGCTCATTGTATTTCCTGCATGATCCGGTTCATCTCTACAGAGCTCAGGGGTCTTCAAAACTTATTTTGAGGGAGGTAATTTCTCTCAGCAGAGCTGTGAGAATTATAGTTGACTGAGACAAAAAACATTTATTCTGTAATTTATTTCCTGCTTTCAGAATTTGTTATCTTTGCTAATGGGATTAAACCTTTGCTAAAGTTGTGTTGTTTATAAGGATTGAGGCTATAACTGTTTCAATTTATTAATTTTCAACTGTCATAGATCTTCTGTGCTTCTTAAAGGCACAGTACGTTTTTAATATTATTCTAATTGAATTGTATTCCAAGTTGCAAGTTTATTTGCTAGTGTGTTAAACATGTCTGATTCAGAGGAAGATACCTGTGTCATTTGTTGCAATGCCAAAGTGGAGCCCAATAGAAATTTATGTACTAACTGTATTGATGCTACTTTAAATAAAAGTCAATCTGTACAAATTGAACAAATTTCACCAAACAACGAGGGGAGAGTTATGCCGACTAACTCGCCTCACGTGTCAGTACCTGCATCTCCCGCTCGGGAGGTGCGTGATATTGTAGCGCCGAGTACATCTGGGCGGCCATTACAAATCACATTACAGGATATGGCTACTGTTATGACTGAAGTTTTGGCTAAATTACCAGAACTAAGAGGTAAGCGTGATCACTCTGGGGTGAGAACAGAGTGCGCTGATAATATTAGGGCCATGTCAGACACTGCGTCACAGGTGGCAGAACATGAGGACGGAGAACTTCATTCTGTGGGTGACGGTTCTGATCCAAACAGACTGGATTCAGATATTTCAAATTTTAAATTTAAACTGGAAAACCTCCGTGTATTACTAGGGGAGGTGTTAGCGGCTCTGAATGATTGTAACACAGTTGCAATACCAGAGAAAATGTGTAGGTTGGATAAATATTTTGCGGTACCGGCGAGTACTGAGGTTTTTCCTATACCTAAGAGACTTACTGAAATTGTTACTAAGGAGTGGGATAGACCCGGTGTGCCGTTCTCACCCCCTCCGATATTTAGAAAAATGTTTCCAATAGACGCCACCACACGGGACTTATGGCAAACGGTCCCTAAGGTGGAGGGAGCAGTTTCTACTTTAGCTAAGCGTACCACTATCCCGGTGGAGGATAGCTGTGCTTTTTCAGATCCAATGGATAAAAAATTAGAGGGTTACCTGAAGAAAATGTTTGTTCAACAAGGTTTTATATTGCAACCCCTTGCATGCATTGCGCCGATCACGGCTGCAGCGGCATTCTGGATTGAGTCTCTGGAAGAGAACATTAGTTCAGCTACTCTGGACGACATTACGGACAGGCTTAGAGTCCTTAAACTAGCTAATTCATTCATTTCGGAGGCCGTAGTACATCTTACTAAACTTACGGCGAAGAATTCAGGATTCGCCATTCAGGCACGCAGGGCGCTGTGGCTAAAATCCTGGTCAGCTGATGTTACTTCTAAGTCTAAATTGCTTAATATACCTTTCAAAGGGCAAACCTTATTCGGGCCCGGGTTGAAAGAGATTATCGCTGACATTACAGGAGGTAAAGGCCATGCCCTGCCTCAGGACAAAGCCAAAGCTAAGGCTAGACAGTCTAATTTTCGTTCCTTTCGTAATTTCAAAGCAGGAGCAGCATCAACTTCCTCTGCACCAAAACAGGAAGGAGCTGTTGCTCGCTACAGACAAGGCTGGAAACCTAACCAGTCCTGGAACAAGGGCAAGCAGACCAGGAAACCTGCTGCTGCCCCTAAAACAGCATGAATTGAGGGCCCCCGATCCGGGATCGGATCTAGTGGGGGGCAGACTTTCTCTCTTCGCCCAGGCTTGGACAAGAGATGTCCAGGATCCCTGGGCGCTAGAGATAATATCTCAGGGATACCTTCTGGACTTCAAATACTCTCCTCCAAGAGAGAGATTTCATCTGTCAAGGTTGTCAACAATCCAGACAAAGAAAGAGGCGTTTCTACGCTGCGTACAAGAGCTCTTGTTAATGGGAGTAATCCATCCAGTTCCACGATCGGAACAGGGACGGGGGTTTTACTCAAATCTGTTTGTGGTTCCCAAAAAAGAGGGAACTTTCAGACCAATCCTGAACTTAAAGATCCTAAACAAATTCCTAAGAGTTCCATCGTTCAAGATGGAGACTATTCGGACAATTTTACCTATGATCCAAGAGGGTCAGTACATGACCACTGTAGATTTAAAGGATGCTTACCTTCACATACCGATTCACAAAGATCATTACCGATACCTAAGGTTTGCCTTCCTAGACAGGCATTACCAGTTTGTGGCTCTTCCATTCGGATTGGCTACAGCTCCAAGAATCTTCACAAAGGTTCTGGGTGCTCTTTTGGCGGTACTAAGACCGCGGGGAATCTCGGTAGCTCCATACCTAGACGACATTCTGATACAAGCTTCAAGCTTTCAATCTGCCAAGTCTCATACAGAGTTAGTACTGGCATTTCTAAGGTCACATGGATGGAAGGTGAACGAAAAGAAAAGTTCACTCGTTCCACTCACAAGAGTTCCCTTCCTGGGGACTCTTATAGATTCTGTAGAAATGAAGATTTACCTGACAGAGGACAGGCTAACAAGACTTCAAAGTGCTTGCCGCACACTTCATTCCATTCAACACCCGTCAGTGGCTCAATGCATGGAGGTAATCGGCTTAATGGTAGCGGCAATGGACATAGTACCCTTTGCACGCTTACACCTCAGACCACTGCAACTGTGCATGCTAAGTCAGTGGAATGGGGATTACTCAGACTTATCCCCTTCTCTGAATCTGGATCAAGAGACCAGAAATTCTCTTCTATGGTGGCTTTCTCGGCCACATCTGTCCAGGGGGATGCCATTCAGCAGACCAGACTGGACAATTGTAACAACAGACGCCAGCCTTCTAGGTTGGGGTGCCGTCTGGAATTCTCTGAAGGCTCAGGGACAATGGAGTCAGGAGGAGAGTCTCCTGCCAATAAACATTCTGGAATTGAGAGCAGTTCTCAATGCCCTCCTGGCTTGGCCCCAGTTGACAACTCGGGGGTTCATCAGGTTTCAGTCGGACAACATCACGACTGTAGCTTACATCAACCATCAGGGAGGGACAAGAAGCTCCCTAGCTATGATGGAAGTATCAAAGATAATTCGCTGGGCAGAGTCTCACTCTTGCCACCTGTCAGCAATCCACATCCCGGGAGTGGAGAACTGGGAGGCGGATTTCTTAAGTCGTCAGACTTTTCATCCGGGGGAGTGGGAACTCCATCCGGAGGTCTTTGCCCAAATACTTCGACGTTGGGGCAAACCAGAGATAGATCTCATGGCGTCTCGACAGAACGCCAAGCTTCCTCGTTACGGGTCCAGATCCAGGGATCCAGGAGCAGTCCTGATAGATGCCCTGACAGCACCTTGGGACTTCAGGATGGCTTACGTGTTTCCACCCTTCCCGATGCTTCCTCGATTGATTGCCAGAATCAAACAAGAGAGAGCATCAGTGATTCTAATAGCACCTGCGTGGCCACGCAGGACTTGGTATGCAGACCTGGTGGACATGTCATCCTGTCCACCTTGGTCTCTACCTCTGAAACAGGACCTTCTGATACAGGGTCCCTTCAAACATCAAAATCTAACTTCTCTGAAGCTGACTGCTTGGAAATTGAACGCTTGATTTTATCAAGACGTGGGTTTTCTGAGTCAGTTATTGATACCTTAATACAGGCTAGGAAACCTGTTACCAGAAAGATTTACCATAAGATATGGCGTAAATACCTATATTGGTGTGAATCCAAAGGTTACTCTTGGAGTAAGGTTAGGATTCCTAGGATATTGTCTTTTCTACAAGAAGGTTTAGAAAAGGGTTTATCTGCTAGTTCATTAAAGGGACAGATCTCAGCTCTGTCCATTCTGTTACACAAACGTCTGTCAGAGGTTCCTGACGTCCAGGCTTTTTGTCAGGCTTTGGCCAGGATTAAGACTGTGTTTAAAACTGTTGCTCCACCATGGAGTTTAAACCTGGTTCTTAATGTTTTACAGGGCGTTCCGTTTGAACCCCTTCATTCCATTGATATAAAGTTGTTATCTTGGAAAGTTCTATTTTTAATGGCTATTTCCTCGGCTCGAAGAGTCTCTGAATTATCAGCCTTACATTGTGATTCTCCTTATTTGATTTTTCATTCGGATAAGGTAGTTCTGCGTACTAAACCTGGGTTCTTACCTAAGGTAGTTACTAACAGGAATATCAATCAAGAGATTGTTGTTCCTTCTTTGTGCCCAAATCCTTCTTCGAAGAAGGAACGTCTACTGCACAACCTGGATGTAGTCCGTGCTCTAAAATTTTACTTACAGGCAACTAAGGAATTTCGACAAACGTCTTCTCTGTTTGTCGTTTACTCTGGGCAGAGGAGAGGTCAAAAAGCTTCTGCTACCTCTCTTTCTTTTTGGCTTCGTAGCATAATTCGCTTAGCTTATGAGACTGCTGGACAGCAGCCTCCTGAAAGAATTACAGCTCATTCTACTAGAGCTGTGGCTTCCACTTGGGCCTTCAAGAATGAGGCCTCTGTTGAGCAGATTTGCAAGGCTGCAACTTGGTCTTCGCTTCATACTTTTTCCAAATTTTACAAATTTGACACTTTTGCTTCATCGGAGGCTATTTTTGGGAGAAAGGTTCTTCAGGCAGTGGTTCCTTTTGTATAAAGAGCCTGCCTATCCCTCCCGTCATCCGTGTACTTTTGCTTTGGTATTGGTATCCCAGAAGTAATGATGACCCGTGGACTGATCACACTTAACAGAAGAAAACATAATTTATGCTTACCTGATAAATTCCTTTCTTCTGTAGTGTGATCAGTCCACGGCCCGCCCTGTTTTTAAGGCAGGTAAATATTTTTTAATTTATACCCCAGTCACCACTTCACCCTTGGCTTTTCCTTTCTCGTTGGTCCTTGGTCGAATGACTGGGAGTGACGTAGAGGGGAGGAGCTATATGCAGCTCTGCTGGGTGAATCCTCTTGCACTTCCTGTTGGGGAGGAGTAATATCCCAGAAGTAATGATGACCCGTGGACTGATCACACTACAGAAGAAAGGAATTTATCAGGTAAGCATAAATTATGTTTTCTCTTTACTAGAGCAATTCCTACGAAGCCTTAGGAATTGACCTTTAGGTATTCCTTTTTTCAAATGGCTGGGATGATGGCTAGAGACAAATAATAGGCTATTGGTCTCAGTGGATTTGCGAACGTTCTCGGTTGAAACCACCCCTTTTTCAAGTTTCACCTCAATGTCTAAAAATGCAATTGCCTCTTTACTGTACTGAACAGTAAGAGAGATGTTTCTATTATTTAAATTTAAGGTGTCGACTAATTCTCTTAGGAGGCTTTCAGAGCCCTCCCAGATGAGGAAAATGTCATCCACATACCTCAACCATATGTGGATATTTTCCTCAAATAGGGGGCTCTGAAAGACTTCCTCCATTTCCCATATGCCTAGGTGTAAGCAGGCGTATGTAGGTGCGCAGGTGGCACCCATCGCAGTGCCTCTTAGTTGTTTATATATCTTGCTGTCGAACATAAATACATTATTTGTTAATACAAACCTAAGTAGCTCGACAACAAAGTCTGTATGCTTCTGGGCATAAATTCCTCTTGTCATGAGGAAATATTTACTTGCCTCAATGCCCACTTCGTGCGGGATGGACGAATAGAGTCCTTCAATGTCAAGACAAACCAAGAGTGCCCCTTTAGGAACACTCAAGCCTTCAACCTTTCTCAGGAAGTCGGCTGTATCTAAAACAAATGAGGGCATGGTCGTAAGGAAGGGTCTTAAAAAGTGATCTATGTAGTTTCCAAGGTTTTCAGTTAGGCTCCCTATACCTGCTATTATGGGGCGGCCGGGTGGATTTGTAGGGTTCTTGTGTATCTTAGGGATACAGTAAAAAACTGGCATTATTGGATGATCAGGATAAAGATATTTAAACTCTGATAGAGTTATTACACCTTTGTCCTTCGCTCCTTTAAAAACAAAGAATAGTGCATTTTGTATAGAAGAAGTAGGATTGAATGTAAGACACTGATATTGTCTCTTATCCAATAGCTGTCTTTTTACTTCCAGAACGTACATCTGCTCATCCCATAAGACCAGGTTGCCGCCTTTATCGGCCGCCTTTATGACCACCCCTTTGGCATTCATTAGGTCATTGAGAGCCTTTCTTTCAGCTTTGTTAAGATTACCACCTACCAAACCAGTGATGGATATTTTCTGTAGGTCTTTCTCTACTTGTTTAACAAAAATATTTACTGCCGGGACCATGGATAGCTGTGGCATATATTTTGATTTCGCTTTTAGGTTTGAGGAAATATGTACATTAGTACCTATGTCCTCATCTTGTGATGAAGTCTGCTGGCTACCTCCAGAGTCAGTTAATAATTCTTGCAGGGCTAATATTGTTATATTATCCTCTCGAGTAAGTGAGACATCCTCAACTAGGTGTTTGCTCTTGCCCTTCATAATTTGTGAAAGTACAATACGCCTTGCAAATAAATGGAGATCTTTTAAGAAATTAAACTTATCCAAATTATTTGTAGGGCAAAATGAAAGACCCCTTTTCAGGACCTCTATGTGTGTGTAGTTCAGTTTAAAAGAGGACAGGTTGATTACCTGCATATTATTATCAGCTAGTTCGCGTAGCCCCTGCGACCTCGAGACCGCATCGGTCTGCCCTGGCGATAATTCCTTTGGCTCTGATCGTGACTCTGCTGGTATCTTTGCCTCGAGGGGTAGCGTCTTTCTTCTGAGTTTAAACTCAGACCCCCTCCTTCTCTTCCTACCACCTCTCCTCCTTCCCCTAAAAAAGACTGTTTTTTATCAAAAGTATTTTTATGTTGATCAAGTTCTATATCAGAGCTATCCGTCCCAGAGTCATATGTTCCTTTTGTAGTTAGGTAGCTATAGACTTTATTGTTTTTATAGTCGTCATTATCCCTTGAGAACTTCCTTCTTTTTCTTAGTTTTATATCATTTTGTAGAATAGCTATCTGATCCTTTATTTCTTCATTCAATTTGGGGAAATTCGTATTGTGTTCGAAAGTGTTTACCACTTTTAGGGACTCCTCAACCTGTATGATTGTTTTAGCTAGTCTTTCTTTATTTCGTACGACCATTTTCTCCATTAGGATGATGGAGCATTCAGAAAGACTGGTATTCCAGTCTTCTAGAAATTCTTCTCCTCCCTCATCCTCTCATAAATTTGTGCCCGGGTCTAGTTTAAGACGAAGACCCCTTGGTATAATTTTAGTTTTTATATAGTTCTCTAAACTTGAAGTTTCTGCCCGAAGCTTTATTTGTTTAACCAAGAAATTTTTGTAGCTTTTAAAAGCACCATAAATATTCACTGGTGTATTATTGGAATCCTGATTCTCCTCTAGATTCGACAGGGATAGTGAGGCTGTAAGTTCTGCCTCCCAATTTTCGTCAGACAACATAAACGCCATTGTGGTCTAATTATAGACCTCCTAACAGGGATCTAGTACCAGGGTGCGTAGGATTCAACTGGTCCACGAAAAAGTTACTGTATGTATATATATTAGTGTATGTATATATTTTTTTGGTACCAGGATTATATTCCAGGTACGTCTCTCTTTTGTGTACATGATACATTTAAATTAAGGGTCTGCACCATATTTATTTTGAGTTGCTTGGACATTAAAGCCCAGTCGCAATTAACTAAACTCAACTAGCAACTGCATCCTTTCCTAGTTGTTCTTATATATATATATATATATATATATATATATATATATATATATATATATATATATATGATATGTGACCAGGCACATATATTAGTGAACAAACTTATGCACAATCTCTAGCGCACATATATGAGTAATATGGAAAGTCCAGATATAAAACAGAGTGATATAGTCCTGGTAAAGAAAATTTGTTCAAGCTCAAGACAGAGTCCAGGACTAGAGGCAGCTCCTCTGGGGTGTCATGCCACGACACTAAAGATGATGATCTATAATGGAAAAAGTAGAGGGCGCCACATACTGCAAATCAGTCAGTAACACAGAGATTAAAGGAGAGCAGTATAAATCCTACTCACGTGATGAAAAGCACTAATGTGCAGTGTAGGCAATCCGGAACCACACTGTCGTCCGGTAGACCCAGCGATAATGCAGGAGCAGGTGGTATCCTCGTCCCACCAGGGAGAGTCCAAAGATCCTGGGAACCGTGGTCATGAGAATAATATTCATAATATAAAAACACAGATATTTTTCTCATTTTAATAAGATGAATATCCAAATTAATGGAATACGAAATTTAAATTAAATGATGCATAAATGTAGAATTTGTCAGTATTAATTTGTATCACTTAAATAGTTAAAAAATACTTACCTAAGTGCGCTGGAGAGCCATGCTAACCTGCTCCTCTATTTCACAGACCTCAGGCTGCGTTAATAGGAAGCTTAGTGTTGCGGCTTCCTGGGCTAAAGGAGAAGGATATGCGAGTCGCTGCACTAAAGGGCTGAATTATTATTGTGCGAGCGGACATGATTCGATATTGCAGTTCATGTCCGCTGAACATCGATAAATGCCGGCAGCATAAGCTGTTGGCATTTATCATTGCACCAGCAGTTCATACGGAGCTTGATAAATATGCCCCTAAGACTCCTGTTAGAGCGGAGCTCTGTGAAAAAAAGGAGTGGGTTAGTGCGGCTCTCCAGCATGCTTACGGCTAGATTTAGAGTTTTGTCGGTAAGGACCCGCGTAGCTAACGCTGGCTTTTTTCTGGCCGCACCATAAAAATAACTCTGGTATTGAGAGTCCACAGAATGTCAGCGTTAGGCTCCAAAAAAGGAGCGTAGAGTATATTTAACGCAACTGCAACTCTCGATACCAGAGTGGCTTACGGACGCGGCCAGCCTCAAAAACGTGCTCGTGCACGATTCCCCCATAGGAAACAATGGGGCTGTTTGAGCTGAAAAAAAACCAAACACCTGCAAAAAAGCCGCGTTCAGCTCCTAACGCAGCACCATTGTTTCCTATGGGGAAACACTTCCTACGTCTGCACCTAACACTCTAACATGTACCCCGAGTCTAAACACCCCTAACCTTACACTTATTAACCCCTATTCTGCCGCCCCCACTATTGCTGACCCCTGCATATTATTATTAACCCCTAATCTGCCGCTCCGTAAACCGCCGCTACTTACATTATCCCTATGTACCCCTAATCTGCTGCCCCTAACACCGCCGACCCCTATATTATATTTATTAACCCCTAATCTGCCCCCCTCAACGTTGCCTCCACCTGCCTACACTTATTAACCCCTAATCTGCCGACCGGACCGCACCGCTACTATAATAAAGTTATTAACCCCTAATCCGCCTCACTAACCCTATAATAAATAGTATTAACCCCTAATCTGCCCTCCCTAACATCGCCGACACCTAACTTCAATTATTAACCCCTAATCTGCCGACTGGAGCTCACCGCTATTCTAATAAATGTATTAACCCCTAAAGCTAAGTCTAACCCTAACACTAACAACCCCCCTTAAATTAAATATAATTTTAATCTAACGAAATTTATTATCACTTATTAAATAAATTATTCCTATTTAAAGCTAAATACTTACCTGTAAAATAAATCCTAATATAGCTACAATATAAATTATACAGGGAGTGCAGAATTATTAGGCAAGTTGTATTTTTGAGGATTAATTTTATTATTGAACAACAACCATGTTCTCAATGAACCCAAAAAAACTCATTAATATCAAAGCTGAATAGTTTTGGAAGTAGTTTTTAGTTTGTTTTTAGTTATAGCAATTTTAGGGGGATATCTGTGTGTGCAGGTGACTATTACTGTGCATAATTATTAGGCAACTTAACAAAAAACAAATATATACCCATTTCAATTATTTATTTTTACCAGTGAAACCAATATAACATCTCAACATTCACAAATATACATTTCTGACATTCAAAAACAAAACAAAAACAAATCAGTGACCAATATAGCCACCTTTCTTTGCAAGGACACTCAAAAGCCTGCCATCCATGGATTCTGTCCGTGTTTTGATCTGTTCACCATCAACATTGCGTGCAGCAGCAACCACAGCCTCCCAGACACTGTTCAGAGAGGTGTACTGTTTTCCCTCCTTGTAAATCTCAAATTTGATGATGGACCACAGGTTCTCAATGGGGTTCAGATCAGGTGAACAAGAAGGCCATGTCATTAGATTTTCTTCTTTTATACCCTTTCTTGCCAGCCATGCTGTGGAGTACTTGGACGCGTGTGATGGAGCATTGTCCTGCATGAAAATCATGTTTTTCTTGAAGGATGCAGACTTCTTCCTGTACCACTGCTTGAAGAAGGTGTCTTCCAGAAACTGGCAGTAGGACTGGGAGTTGAGCTTGACTCCATCCTCAACCCGAAAAGGCCCCACAAGCTCATCTTTGATGATACCAGCCCAAACCAGTACTTCACCTCCACCTTGCTGGCGTCTGAGTCGGACTGGAGTTCTCTGCCCTTTACCAATCCAGTCACGGGCCCATCCATCTGGCCCATCAAGACTCACTCTCATTTCATCAGTCCATAAAACCTTAGAAAAATCAGTCTTGAGATATTTCTTTGCCCAGTCTTGACGTTTCAGCTTGTGTGTCTTGTTCAGTGGTGGTCGTCTTTCAGCCTTTCTTACCTTGGCCATGTCTCTGAGTATTGCACACCTTGTGCTTTTGGGCACTCCAGTGATGTTGCAGCTCTGAAATATGGCCAAACTGGTGGCAAGTGGCATCTTGGCAGCTGCACGCTTGACTTTTCTCAGTTCATGGACAGTTATTTTGCGCCTTGGTTTTTCCACACGCTTCTTGCGACCCTGTTGACTATTTTGAATGAAACGCTTGATTGTTCGATGATCACGCTTCAGAAGCTTTGCAATTTTAAGAGTGCTGCATCCCTCTGCAAGATATCTCACTATTTTTGACTTTTCTGAGCCTGTCAAGTCCTTCTTTTGACCCATTTTGCCAAAGGAAAGGAAGTTGCCTAATAATTATGCACACCTGATATAGGGTGTTGATGTCATTAGACCACACCCCTTCTCATTACAGAGATGCACATCACCTAATATGCTTAATTGGTAGTAGGCTTTCGAGCCTATACAGCTTGGAGTAAGACAACATGCATAAAGAGGATGATGTGGTCAAAATACTTATTTGCCTAATAATTCTGCACTCCCTGTAATTATATTATAGCTATTTTAGGATTAATATTTATTTTACAGGTAACTTTGTAATTATTTTAACCAGGTACAATAGCTATTAAATAGTTAATAACTATTTAATAGTTACCTAGTTAAAATAATAACAAAATTACCTGTAAAATAAATCCTAACCTAAGTTACAATTAAACCTAACACTACACTATAATTAAATGAATAAAATAAAATATCTACAATTACCTACAATTAAACCTAACACTACACTTTCAATACATTAACTAAATACAATATCCACAAATAACTACAATGAAATAAACTAACTAAAGTACAAAAAATAAAAAAGAACTAAGTTACAAAAAATAAAAAAATATTTACAAACATAAGGAAAATCTTACAACAATTTTAAACTAATTACACCTACTCTAAGCCCCCTAATAAAATAACAAAGCCCCCCAAAATAAAAATTGCCCTACCCTATTCTAAATTACTAAAGTTCAAAGCTCTTTTACCTTACCAGCCCTGAACAGGGCCCTTTGCGGGGCATGCCCCAAATAATTCAGCTCTTTTGCCTGTAAAAAAAACATACAATACCCCCCCCCAACATTACAACCCACCACCCACATACCCCTAATCTAACCCAAACCCCCCTTAAATAAACCTAACACTAAGCCCCTGAAGATCATCCTACCTTGTCTTCACCATACCAGGTTCACCGATCCATCCTGGCTCCAAAATCTTCATCCAACCCAAGCGGGGGCTGGCGATCCATCATCTCGCGGCTGAAGAGGTCCAGAAGAGGCTCCAAAGTCTTCATCCTATCCGGGAAGAAGAGTAGATCTGGACCGGCAACCATCATCTTCCAAGCGGCATCTTCTATCTTCATCCGATGAGGACCGGCTCCATCCTGAAAACCTCCACCGCGGACCCATCTTCATCCGGCGACGTCCAACTGAAGAATGACGGTTCCTTTAAGGGACGTCATCCAAGATGGCGTCCCTCGAATTCCGATTGGCTGATAGGATTCTATCAGCCAATCGGAATTAAGGTAGGAATATTCTGATTGGCTGATGGAATCAGCCAATCAGAATCAAGTTCAATCCGATTGGCTGATCCAATCAGCCAATCAGATTGAGCTTGCATTCTATTGGCTGATCAGAACAGCCAATAGAATGCGAGCTCAATCTGATTGGCTGATTGGATCAGCCAATCGGATTGAACTTGATTCTGATTGGCTGATTCCATCAGCCAATCAGAATATTCCTACCTTAATTCCGATTAGCTGATAGAATCCTATCAGCCAATCGGAATTCGAGGGACGCCATCTTGGATGACGTCCCTTAAAGGAACCGTCATTCTTCAGTTGGACGTCGCCGGATGAAGATGGGTCCGTGGTGGAGGTCTTCAGGATGGAGCCGGTCCTCATCAGATGAAGATAGAAGATGCCGCTTGGAAGAAGATGGTTGCCGGTCCGGATCTACTCTTCTTCCCGGATAGGATGAAGACTTTGGACCCTCTTCTGGACTTCTTCAGCCATCGGATGATGGATGTCTATCCCCCTCTTGGGTTGGATGAAGATTTCGGAGCCAGGACGGATCGGTGTGATACCCGGTGAGGTGAAGACAAGGTAGGAAGATCTTCAGGGGCTTAGTGTTAGGTTTATTTAAGGGGGGTTTGGGTTAGATTAGGGGTATGTTGGTGGTGGGTTGTAATGTTGGGGGGGGTATTGTATGTTTTTTTTTACAGGCAAAAGAGCTGAATTCTTTGGGGCATGCCCCGCAAAGGGCCCTGTTCAGGGCTGGTAAGGTAAAAGAGCTTCGAACTTTAATAATTTAGAATAGGGTAGAGCATTTTTTATTTTGGGGGCTTTGTTATTTTATTAGGGGGCTTAGAGTAGGTGTAATTAGTTTAAAATTGTTGTAAGATTTTTCTTATGTTTGTAAATATTTTTTTATTTTTTGTAACTTAGTTCTTTTTTATTTTTTTGTACTTTAGTTAGTTTATTTCATTGTAGTTATTTGTAGGTATTGTATTTAATTAATGTATTGATAGTGTAGTGTTAGGTTTAATTGTAGGTAATTGTAGGTATTTTATTTAATTAATTTAATGATAGTATAGTTTTAGGTTTAATTGTAACTTAGGTTAGGATTTATTTTACAGGTAATTTTGTAATTATTTTAACTATTTTAGCTATTAAATAGTTCTTAACTATTTAATAGCTATTGTACCTGGTTAAAATAATTACAAAGTTACCTGTAAAATAAATATAAATCCTAAAATAGCTATAATATCATTATAATTTATATTGTAGCTATATTAGGCTTTATTTTACAGGTAAGTATTTAGCTTTAAATAGGAATAATTTATTTAAGAAGAGTTAATTAATTTCGTTAGATTAAAATTATATTTAATTTAGGGGGGTGTTAGTGTTAGGGTTAGACTTAGCTTTAGGGGTTAATACATTTATTAGAATAGCGGTGAGCTCCAGTCGGCAGATTAGGGGTTAATAATTGAAGTTAGGTGTCGGCGATGTTAGGGAGGGCAGATTAGGGGTTAATACTATTTATTATAGGGTTAGTGAGGCGGATTAGGGGTTAATAACTTTATTATAGTAGCGGTGCGGTCCGGTCGGCAGATTAGGGGTTAATAAGTGTAGGCAGGTGGAGGCGACGTTGAGGGGGGCAGATTAGGGGTTAATAAATATAATATAGGGGTCGGCGGTGTTAGGGGCAGCAGATTAGGGGTACATAGCTATAATGTAGGTGGCGGCTCTTTGCGGTCGGCAGATTAGGTGTTAATTATTGTAGGTAGCTGGCTGCGACGTTGTGGGGGGCAGGTTAGGGGTTAATAAATATAATATAGGGGTCGGCGGTGTTAGGGGCAGCAGATTAGGGGTACATAAGGATAACGTAGGTGGCGGTCGGCAGATTAGGGGTTAAAAAAATTTAATCGAGTGGCGGCGATGTGGGGGGGGCCTCGGTTTAGGGGTACATAGGTAGTTTATGGGTGTTAGTGTACTTTAGAGTACAGTAGTTAAGAGCTTTATGAAGCGGCGTTAGCCCAGAAAGCTCTTAACTACTGACTTTTTTTTGTGGCTGGAGTTTTGTCGTTAGATTTCTAACGCTCACTTCAGCCACGACTCTAAATACCGGAGTTAGAAAGATCCCATTGAAAAGATAGGATACGCAATTGACGTAAGGGGATCTGCGGTATGGAAAAGTTGCAGCTGAAAAGTGAGCGTTAGACCCTTTTTTGAGTGACTCCAAATACCGGAGGTAGCCTAAAACCAGCGTTAGGAGCCTCTAACGCTGGTTTTCACGGCTACCGCCAAACTCCAAATCTAGGCCTTAGGTAATTATGAATTTTTTCACCTGTAGCAGTGAAACATGTACATTCGTTTAATGAAAGAGAATGTAAATGTTGAATATTCGTATTTGAAATACAAACGGCTAGATTACGAGTTTTTCATTTTGAGCTGTGCGGTGCTAACGAGCAGTTTTGTCTCGCCGCTCACTTACATGCAGCGCTGGTATTACGAGTTTTTTTACAAACCCGGCATTAAAAGGCAAGAAGTGAGCGTTGAGCAAAATTTTGCTCCTTAACGCATGTCACACTCTAATACCAGTGCTGCTTAAGTCAGCGGTGATCTGGTCGTACGTGCTTGTGCACGATTTCCCCATAGGAATCAATGGGGAGAGTCGGCTGAGAAAAAAATCTAACACCTGCAAAAAAGCAGCGTAAAATTCAGTAATGCAGCCCAATTGATTCCTATGGGGAAATAAAATGTATGTCTACATTTAACACCCTATCATGAACCCTGAGTCTAAACACTTATTAACCCCTAATCTGCTGCCCCCGACATCGCCGACACCTACATTATACTTATTAACCCCTAATCTGCTGCTCCGGACACCGCCGCCACCTACATTACACTTATGAAACCCTAATCTGCTGCCCCCAACATCGCTGACACCGACATTATATTTATTAACCCCTAATCTGCCGCCCCAATGTTGCCGCAACCTACCTACATGTATTAACCCCTAATCTGCTGTCCCCCAACGTCGCCGCCCCTATACTAAATGAATTAACCACTAAACCTAAGTCTAACCCTAACACCCCCTAAATTAAATATAATTACAATAAATCTAACTAAAAATTACTATCATTAACTAAATTATTCCTATTTAAAACTAAATACTTACCTATAAAATAAACCCTAAGCTAGCTACAATATAACTAATAGTTACATTGTAGCTAGCTTAGGGTTTATTTTTATTTTACAGGCAAGTTTGTATTTATTTTAACTAAGTAGAATAGTTATTAAATAGTTATTAACTATTTAATAACTACCTAATAAAATAAATACAAAAGTACCTGTAAAATAAAACCTAACCTAAGTTACAATAACACCTAACACTACAATTAAATAAATTAACAATTAAATAAATTAAATTAAATTAGCTAAAGTAAAAAAAACCCACTAAATTACAGAAAATAATAAACAAATTACAAGATATTTAAACTAATTACACCTAATCTAATAGCCCTATCAAAATAAAAAAAACCCCGCAAAATAAAAAAAAACCCTAGCCTAAACTAAACTACCAATAGCCTTTAAAACGGCCTTTTGTGGGGCATTGCCCCAAAGTAATTAGCTCTTTTACCTGTAAAAAAAAAAATACAAACAACCCCCTCAACAGTAAAACCCACCACCCACACAACCAACCCCCCAAATAAAATACTATCTAAAAAAAACCTAAGCTAACAATTGCCCTGAAAAGGGCATTTAGATGGGCATTGCCCTTAAAAGGGCAGTTAGCTCTTTTTCTACCTTAATTCCGATTGGCTGAATTCTATCAGCCAATTGGAATCTAAAGGACGCCATCTTGGATGACGTAACTTAAAGGAACCTTCATTCGTTGGGTAGTCGTCGGAAGAAGAGGATGCTCCACGTCGGATGTCTTGAAGATGGAGCCACTCCGCGTAGGATGGATGAAGATAGAAGATGCAGTCTGGATGAAGACTTCTGACCGTCTGGAGGACCACTTCGCCCGGCTTGGATGAAGAGTTGCCTTTTCAGGGCAATGGTTAGCTTAGGTTTTTTTAGATAGTATTTTATTTTGGGGGTTGGTTGTGTGGGTGGTAGGTTTTACTGTTGGGGGGGGATTGTAATTTTTTTTACAGGTAAAAGATATGATTACTTTGGGGCAATGCCCCGCAAAAGTCCTTTTTAAGGGCTATTATTAGTTTAGTTTAGGCTAGGGTTTTTTTATTTTGGGGGGGGGGGGCTTTTATTTTGATAGGGGCATTAGATTAGGTGTAATTAGTTTAAATATCTTGTAATTTGTTTATTATTTTCTGTAATTTAGTGTTTTGTTTTTTTTGTACTATAGCTAATTTAATTTAATTTATTTAATTGTTGTTAATTTAGTTAATTTATTTATTTATAGTGTAGTGTTAGGTGTTATTGTAACTTAGGTTAGGTTTTATTTTACAGGTACTTTTGTATTTATTTTAGCTAGGTAGTTATTAAATAGTTAATAACTATTTAATAACTATTCTACCTAGCTAAAATAAATACAAACTTGCCTGTAAAATAAAAATAAACCCTAAGCTAGCTACAATGTAACTATTAGTTATATTGTAGCTAGCTTAGGGTTTCTTTTACAGGTAAGTATTTCGTTTTAAATATGAATTATTTAGGTAATGATAGGAATTTTTAGTTAGATTTATTTAAATTATATTTCAATTAGGGGGAGTTAGGATTAGGGGTTAATACATTTAGTATAGTGGTGGCGACGTTGGGGGCGGCAGATTAGGGGTTAATAAATGTTGGTAGGTGGCGGCGATGTTAGGGACAGCAGATTAGGGGTTAATAATATTTAACTAATGTCTGCGAGGCGGGAAGGCAGTGGTTTAGGGGTTAATATGTTTATTATAGTGGCGGCGACGTTGGGGGTAGCAGATTAGTGGTTAATAGTGTAGGTAGGTTACGATGACATTGGGGCAGCAGATTAGGGGTTAATAAATATAATGTAGATGTCGGCGATGTTGGGGGCAGCAGATTAGGGGTTCATAAATATAATGTAGGTGGCGGCGGTGTCCGGAGCGGCAGATTAGGGGTTAAAAGTTTTATTTTAGTGGTTGCGATGCGGGAGGGCCTTAGTTTAGGGGTTAATAGGTAGTTTATGGGTGTTAGTGTACTTTTTAGCACTTTAGTTATGAGTTTTATGTTACTGCGTTGTACCATAAAACTCTTAACTACTGACTTTTAAATGCGTTAGGACTCTTGACGGGGTAGGGTGTACCGCTCACTTTTTGGCCTCCCAAGAAAGACTCGTAATATCGGCGCTATGGAAGTCCCATAGAAAAAAGACTTTACAAGGTTTACGTAAGTCGTTTTGCGGTAAGGCCAAAGAAGTGTCTGGTACACCTATACCTTCAAGACTCGTAATAGCAGTGGGCATAAAAAAAGCAGCGTTAGGACCTCTTAATGCTGCTTTTTTACCTTAACGCACAACTCGTAATCTAGCCGAGAGTATTTTGAATATTCATAACGAAAGATTCAGCTGAATCAAAAAGTCAACATGGTGATGGCTAATATATATAATATATACACATACAGACACACAATTTATATATGAAAAAATAGTGGGTTAAATTTAAAACAAAAAATGAAATATGGTTAGCTATCAGTTTAAGCTTTTTTAAAATCATACCTTTTATCATAGCACACATGCGTTATTAGTAGGCTCTAATGTATACATCTATTAATAAATACAAAATACAGAAGCAATGAAAAAGAGAAACAGACACACTTGTTCAGTATCACAGAGGTTGACACAGGCATCAAAGTGATTCATAAATATGCATAATCAGCACAAAAAAACTATGCAGAAATGTTATCAAATGTGCTTTTCATTTAACTAAGCACTTTCTTTTGCAGACCTTATATATATGTATAAAAAAATCACTACAGAATAATCTCATAAAGCAGAACCACGGCTGGCATTTCAACTCTACAACAATCACTGCTGAGCAATGGGGCACCTGCAGAGTTTTGGTGTGAAATAATAACCTCAGCAATAATTCCACTGCATATTTCCTGATAAGATCATTTAAAAATGAAACAAACGCCTAGAATAATAGCATTTATTTCCTGATAGCCTGGGGGTAGCTCTGCGTTTTAAATGAAGCATGCCTCCTATTAGAAGCCCAGAGAAACAAACTAATAGCCCGCTCAGGAAAACACATTTGTAATGTCCCTATAATTCTTATGATTCATTAAACAGAAAAGGAAAGTATTAGCAAAATACAGGGTGTAAATCCTTTCAGAATTTACATGCTGATTTCGCCTTCCTGTGTGATACCTGGGATTTTAAGTTTTGTAGGGATGGATTTGGATCAAGAAGCTTTGCACATTTTTCAAGCAGTGCGTAACGCCAAACATCACC
This sequence comes from Bombina bombina, assembly GCF_027579735.1. Lineage (NCBI taxonomy): Eukaryota > Metazoa > Chordata > Amphibia > Anura > Bombinatoridae > Bombina > Bombina bombina. The sequence continues at coordinate 571,908,104 of NC_069501.1, forward strand.
TCTATTTGTTTTATTTAAGGAATACAAAGGTCAGAATTGAAATGACCCTGAATGCATTTTAAATTTAAATAAAAGCATTTTTACAATATGCTACCATTAGCAAAAATGCATCCAGTAAAATGGATTGCTTTATTTTATTTGCACACGCACATATCCTGTGAGTGCCGTGGGAACCAGTATTCAAACATCACACCTTCTAAGAAAGTCAGTGGTGCCTTGTATGACACACATAGGCTACATGTGACTAGAACAGCAACATTCAAACACCATGCCTGCTCAGAAAGCTGGTGGCGTACTGCGTCAGTAAAGACTAAGGGCCAGATTACGAGTGGCATGCTAACAGTTACGCGCAAGCAATATCGAGTTTATTGTGGCTGTATGTGTGTGTCTGATGTAGCAAGCATATTAGAGTTGAAAATAAATAAGATCGCTTTAGTGCAATTGAATTTAACATGTGTTAGTATAGCACAACCTCAGAGCTCTGGTTAACTGTTTCGCAAAACAAAAAAGTGTCAAAAAATCTAAAGATATGAGGTCTCAGGTGTTAGAAGAAAAAAAAAAAAAAAGACATGCAATGGGCTTTAACATTGAGATCCATACATATACATGTCTAAAATTGTATATGTATGTATGTATCTATATACAGAGTTGCAATCGAAACTATTCAACCTCCATTGCAAAGCAGTTTTATTGTCAAAATTTACAGATTTTCAGCTGTTTGCAATGAACAAATCAAATGAAAGCAATTGAAATAGCTCAACACACCGAATGCTTCAAGTGATTTTCCCAAATTTAACTGAAAATGTAACTTTTATTGAATTCTGCAGTCTCAAAATTATTCAACCCCTTCATGGCAAGCATATTTAGTACTTAATAGAGTACATATGCTGTTATGACCTGCTGCAAATGAGATGCATAGCCAGACACCAGCTTCTAGCAGCATTTCTGAGGACTCTTAGCCCATTCCTCATGAGCAATCAGCAATCAGTTATATTCTTGGGTCTGCGTGCTGCAACCGCATTCTTCAAATCTCACCAGAGATTTTCTATGGGTTTCAAGTCAGATGACTGTGATGGCCACTGTAGAATCTTCCAGGACTTCTTCTGCAACCAAGCCTTGGTGGAATTTGTGGTATGCTTGGGATCATTGTCCTGTTGGAAGGTTCAATGATGCCCATTCTTCAGCTTCCTCACAGAAGACACAACATTTTCTCCTAGGATTTCCTGATACTTCAATTAATCCATCTTGCCTTCCACACACTGCAGGTTTCCAGTGCCAGAGGTTGCAAAGCAGCCCCGAGCCACCCATGATTAGCTGTAGACAGAGTGTTCTAATCAGCGTATGCTTCATTCTTCTTCCTCTAGAGTCATATCGCTGATCCAGATTTGCTTCATTCTTCTTCCTCTAGAGTCATATCGCTGATCCAGATTTGCTTCATTGCTTCACAGAATAGAATCCCAAAACTTATGTGACTTATTTATATGATTGGAACATATTGGAGCCAACTTTTGGGTCAGTAGTGGTGTACGTCATGGAGTTCTGGCATGGAAACCCTCTGTGTTTCGTATGTACCTTACTGTGCAAACTGAAACCTCAGTGCCTGTTGCCACCAAGTTTTGCTGCAGGTCCTTTGCAGTGACTAAAGGGTTTTCTTATCCTGCCTTCTCAGAAATCTGGTTGCAGCCATTGATAGCTTCCTCTCTCTGCCCCTTCTAAGTAGTGTAACCACTGTCCCTTTAACTTTGAACTTGCAAACTATGCTTCCAACTGTGTCTCTAGGAATACTCAATGCATTTGCTATCATTTTGTATCCTGTTCCTTGTTTGTTAAGGGTGTTGATCTCTTTTCTTAGCTTTTTGGACCATTCTTTTGAATTAGCCATAATTCTAACATGCAGTCAAACGTGACACTCAACAAACCCTTAGCCATTTCAGGTATTTCATGTGTTCTAGCTCAAGCACACCTGGTGCAACAAATTAAGCCCTTGATTAGCATCAGGTTCTCTGTGTTCATAACTGATTAATCATTACATGGACAGTGTCCTACCACCTAGATTAGCAGACAGTGGATGATTTATCGACACAGCGCTATTTTCTGTGAAGGGAGACGCTATAAGAAACGGAGGTTACTTGTATGGGCTCATATGTCTTTCACTTCTAGTAAGTGCAACTTGTATTTTCAAATATTTATGTATTAAAGCGGATGTTATAAGTTGCGGATGTGCTTGTCTTGTTTTGTGTTTAAGTTTATAGGACAAAGTACTCAAACCAGCAGTTATCTAAGCTGTCTTATCCTCAAGCATAGATAATTGTAACAATTATTTTGACAAAGAATTGACTGTATCTAGTTTGTTTAATGGAAGGAAATACTTTCATATTCATTGATTTTATTTTATTTTTAAGATTGTTCTCCGCAGTTCATCAAGTGGAAAAATTTTCATTCTAAAAAGTTTGACAGCTCTTTTACAGATGGTTTCACACTGTTATAAAAGTCATAATTTTGCTTTAAAGATTATTTAATCAAAGCATATGATCTAAAAAAGGACTAAAAATGATGGGGATTTGGTTTTGTTGTTTGTTTTTTTTTGTGGGGGGGGTTATGCTAGGAGTTTTGGTACTCATTGAAATGAGATATGCTATTTATTTAAAGGGACAGACTACACCAGAATTTATTTATTTATTTATTTATTTATTGTTTTAAAAGATAGATAATCCCTTTATTATCCATTTCCCAGTTTTGCATAACCAACACAGTTATAATAATATACTTTTAACCTCTGTGATTATCTTGTATCTAAGCCTCTGCAAACTGCCCCTTTTTTCAGTTCTTTTGACAGACTTGCAGTCTAGCCAATCAGTGCCTGCTCCCAGATTACTTCACGTGCACAAGCACAGTGTTATCTATATGAAATATGTGAACTAACACCCTCTAGTGGTGAAAAACTGTTAAAATGCAATCTGAAAGAGGTGGGCTTCAAGGTCTAAGAAATTAGCATATGAACCTCCTAGGTTAAGCTTTCAACTAAGAATACCAAGAGAACAAAGCAAAATTGGAGATAAAAGTAAATTGGAAAATTGTTTAAAATTACATGCTCTATCTGAATCATGAAAGCTTATTTTGGCCTAGACTGTCCCTTTAAAAAGGCATTTGAAAAAAAAAGTGTTTAACATTGAAGGTTGCTTGTTACAGAATCTATCTCTGTGTTAGGAGCTGATGTGGTTTTTAGTCAAACTTTTTTTGGAGTATTATATTTTATTTGTAGTTGTTTACATTTTATTTGAAAATGCTTAAAGGGACACTAAACCTTTTTTTTTTTTTTTTTTCATGATTCAAATAGAGCATGCAATTTTAAGAAACTTTCTAATTTACTACTATCCCTTTAATATTACATTTATGTATAAATTATTTTAACGCTCAAATGCAAATTATTATTATGTTGAAATTTATAAAACTATATGCATATACTTTATTTCAGTGCATAATAAAAGGGATATAAAAATCAATTTTGATTTGCATAGTACTCCCTTTTAAACATTGTTAGAAGTATTTTGCAAGATATTTGTATTCGCACAAATATTAAAATTAAATCTTTTGTCATGTGCTCCTTACATCAGCACTGTTGCATTATGACACTAACATTTGGCAGCAGGAATAAATTCCACATGCACATCGGTTATGCCCGTATCTGCTGTTGGTTAGCTGTTCATTTAAAATATGTTATGCTCCTCTGGGATTGCAATGCAATTACTATTTACAATAAATGCACTTATTAATTAATAAAATTATTTATTTATTACAATTTCTTTTATGCTTCCCTTCTGTTACTACCTGGCTACCTAGCAGCTATGAGTCATATGGTCTGTACCAGCCAATGCCACAATCTCCAGTACTCTAACCTACCTTCCATTACAGTCCTAGCTGTAATCCAGTGTTGCTGCATGCAAGGTTTAGTTCCTGTTTTGAATGTTTGCTCATGGTAATCCAGGGGTAATTTTCTGTTTTGTGTGAGTTACCAGCAGCCATGAGATTATCTCCTGCTGTTGTATGTGTTAATGGAAGCCAAGAAGGTCATCTATATTCTTTTATCATTTTTTTTAATCTTCACAACCTGGGATAGAGTAATGGACTTTTGAGGATGAGCGGGAACATCCAGGTAGGTAAAATGAAGCACCATAGGGCAACCAAGTTAAAGAAAAAAAAAAGACACATGAGATTTACATGAGTATGCACTATGCATTCAGTAGGTAGCTTTCTCCTGGCATCTGCCGCACCCAGATTATTCTAGCAGACTGTTAGATAGTGAAACATGATTCATCACTCCAGAGAACACATTTCCACTGCTCCAGAGTTCAGTGATGGTCTGCTTTACATCTCTCTAGCCAGTACTTGGCATTGAGTATGTTGATACGAGTTTTGTGTACAGCTGCTCCATGTAAACCCATTTCATGATGATGTAGAAATTGTGCTGATGTTGCTTCTATAAACAGTTTGGAACTCTTTAGTGATGCAACAGATGATAGGCGCTCTGTATGTCTGCATGATCTGCAGCTTCAGGGTTTGGTTGTTGTCCCTAGATGCCTCACAATAATAGCACTTGACCACAGTTGACCAGAGAAACTTTACAAACTGACTTGTTGCAGAGTTTGAATCCAATCTCAGTGCCACATTTCAAGTTAGTGAGCTCTCCAGTACAACCCATTGTACTGCCATAGTTTACCAATGGATATTCCATCGCTATGTGCTGGGTTTGATGCACCTGTTAGCAATGGATATAGCTTAAACACCTGAACTCAATTAGTAGTCCACATTTTTTGAGTATATAGTTTAGGTGTACTGTATGTGTAGTGTGAGTAAAAAAAATATATTTAAATTAATGAACAAAATAAACTCCGCTTTAGCTTAGCTAATTTATTCTGCCTGTCTTTCTTGGTGGGTTCGCAACTTGGCAACTAAATAGCATCAATCTGTTGATGATGCTGTGTTTTCCTTTTCGTTGGTCAGAACTTCCTTAAATGAAGGGCTGTGAAAAGCTACAAAATCCAGTACTCATTTGTAAGCTTTGTGGTTTTACTAATTCAGATGTATAGAAATCAAAGCATAAAGCTCCATACAAAAAAAAACACAACTAATGAATTGAAATGGGAACTCATGTGTCAATCTCTGTATACAATTAGAGAAATTGGAAGTTATTCACTTCATATGGTTTATAAGTAATGTTAAATGCTGTAATGTTACTGTGACTCTATCCACATTAATCTTAATATTATAACGGAGGTGGCTCTGGCGCATGGCTGCATATTTCTTTCTCTTGTTAAAATTAAATAAACACAAACAGCTGTCCCATGTACAAAATAAAAATGTTGTCCAACAAAGTTTTGATATAATGGCTACAACTTTATTTAAAAATATTAGATCATACAATTCCCTCTCACAATAACTTAGCTTATTAAAATATAAATTATTTCAGGTGCAATAGTTCTAGCCACCAAAAAAGGCCAATAGACATTTAAATATTCCACAAACAACCAGAAGATTGATTTATGGCCCAAGCTGTATTTGTTAAATGCCACAAACTGTGTCTCTGAAGTACCATGAAATACTTATAAGCCAGATGGGAAAAAATCCTGACATGCTGTGACTAAAATTACAAATATAAACACTGCTCAATGCAATACCCTTGTTATTTATTTTTATATATATATATATATATATATATATATATATATATATATATATATATATATATATATATATATATATATATATATATATATATAAACACCATGAAAAGAACACATTAGGAGAAAAAATAAAGTTGTAGGTTGAGAAAATGGGAGATAAACATCTAAGTTTGTTCTTTCATTTAGGATGTATTATGAGATACAAAAATACATTGGAATTAAAACAAAATGTAGAATAATGTTGGTTTTTGAAAGCACAAGTAAAATGGTACAATGACAGCTACAGCACTAATAAAAAGAAAGTGCCAAAGAACAGTGTATCTGTGGTAAGGAAATCATGTTATGCTTAGATTAACTAAGTTACATGAAACAACCAAGGAACAAAGGAAGAAAGTCCATAGTGTAAAAGTGCTATATCTTTTATCCAACAATATAAAGTACAGTTTATATTCCAAAATTTAAAATAGCTTTTTTGGCATTGAGACAAGCTGTTTACCCCCAGCGCAAGTTAAAATCACATCATAGGAAATTAGATAGTATACTTATTAATATAGTCACTATGGCCCATAGCCCTAATTAGCAATTATACAAATATTTGTCATAGTGAGGGTAAATCATTTGTAGAAATTATATAACTACTGGAATAATCCTAACAAGGTAAAACCAAAATATTAATTGCAATATGACAAGACAAAGGTAAAGGGATAACTATTTAAATATAGGTGTTTTGTAAAGTATTTAAGTAAGTGCAATCATATCACCCTAAACATTCATGTACACCAAAGTATTATTATTATCAGTTATTTGTAGAATGCCAAAAGGTTCTGCAGTGCATAAAGCAAACTTATCTGTTCACAGAGTTAATTAATGAACCAATTACCCCCTTAAGTAACAACTAATGAATACACATTTACCACTGTTGATCACAATTTAGAAAAAGGAAAAGTTATAGTGATTTACCTACTATGGCCAGACTACTAGTGGAGCACAAAATGACGCTTTCACGTGTGCGATATTTGCGCTCCACTCGTAATACCAGCTCACGCAATTGCATGGAAGCTTTGTGTTCACGAGTGCGCACTTCAATAGGCTTCAATGGGAGTCTCATTCTGATGCTATCATACACACAACAGAACCTAAGCACAGCGATGTGCAACAAATTTAAAATATATATGTATATGAATACATACACATACTGTATATTTATGTGTTTATATGTGTATATAAGCATATACATATATATTTATAATTTTATCACAGTCCCCATAGACAGCAATGTAAAGACACTTTACACCTGCTCACTTTGACGCTCTAAAAAATATTTTGTGCAGTTTTTTTATTTAAAAAAATTCTACATTTTTATTTGATAAAACTACACTACACTTAAATTTTGGGGCAATTGGGGCACTTTTAGAAAATTAACCAGAGATCTGATCTTGAGTTAGCGGTAGCAATTACCAGCAATTAGTTCTCCACTTATAATCTAGTCCTATGTTAGTAATCTCCATCAGATGTAGCAATATTCAATTGCGTAAAATAAAATTGCAACAAATTTGATTAATTTGTGAAAATATTAACACATTACCTATCTGTGACTAATATTCCTATGTGCAGGGTGCCTGAAGATGATTATACAGTGTTAAATGGATGGTAATAAACTATAGAGTTTTTAGTGAAAATGTTCATTCATAATACCCATACATACCAAACTCAGCTATGGACTAAGCTCCTACAATCCATCCGGGAGCTATATTATGTTTAACATTATCTAGATATCACCATTCATAACTTCCCCACTTCCACACACACAAACCTAAAAAGGTGATGAAACTCCAAGTGCAAAACACCCCTATCATGTGTTTCACACCGACGCTTCTTCAGAGGAATATACTGTAATTAAGTGGACCTGTTATAGATGGGGATATCTAGATAAAGTTACCTATATTTAAATAGTTATCCCTCTCCCTTTGTCTTGTCATATTGCAATTTATATTTTGGTATTACCTTTTTAGGATTATTCCATTAGTTATATAATTTCCACAAATGATTTATCCACACTATGACAAATATTTGTATTATTGTTAATTAGGGCACTGGGCCATTGTGACTATATTAATAAGTATATTTGCGAAATTTGACTATCTAATTTCCTATGATGGGATATTAATTTGCGCTAGTGGTGTACAGCTTAGTTTATGCCAAATAAGTAATGTATAAAGATATAGGGCTAGATTACAAGTGGTGCGGTAAAATGCATTTTTGGGATTGCGAAAAATTTCGCTACAGTTAAGCTTTTTGTGCTAGTCAGGTTTGCGCTTGTATTACAAGTTAAAAAAAATGTATTTTGCACAAGCAGTAACCCGACAAGTGCTAAAATTCTAACAGATTATCTTGTGCTGGTGCATGTATTCCCCCATAGAAATCAATAGAGGAAAAAAAAGTAAAAAAAAACCTGTTGACTATCGCAATTCCACATAGAAGTCAATGGAGGAAAAAAACTTGTTGAAAAAACCTAACACCCATTGCGAAAACAACATAGTATATTTGCATTCCCCATAGAAGTCAATAGAGTTTACAAAAAGAGTTGAAATAAAAACCTAACTCCCAGCATGAAAAAAAAAAACACAGCATATTCGCATTAGGAAATGTAAAATATTTACAGCAAATACATAGCTAAAATCTTTATTAAATATGAATATTGCATAAATATGTTTTATCATGTTTTTACCTGCTTTTTTGTTTTGGAAAAACAGTTAACCACAGCTCTGAAATCGCGGTAAGGATTGTAGCATAATTTGCACAATTTATAATACAAGCACAATGGAAAGGGGGAGCAAACGATCACGATAATGCTAGCGCAATTATTTGCACCTCACTTGTTATCTAGCCCATAACACTTTGTGCATTTTTACAATGTGGACTTCATTTGTTCCTTGGTTGCTTCATGTAACTTAATTCATCTAAGTAATTATTTGTTGTCCACGGTGTCTCTCTGGTTATAATTAACTACAGCTATACTTTACAATTTAACTCTTTCACTCCCTATAAACTTTTTTTTAAAACATTTTATGCTCTAACACTTTGTAAATTGTTCCCTCCAATCAAACTCAAGGAGTTATCATGTAATTTAATCTATGCATTTGTTGCTTTTCTGCATTGCTGCATAAGTCAGTTTAAGAATTGCCATAAAGGGGTATGTCAGAAAATGCAAAGGAATAAGATGGCAGTAAAAAGCAGCCCTGAAAAATATGGAGACCAACCGTATTTTTCGTTTAGTCAGTAGATTGCGCATGCCTATTACAGGGATACTCTTTCCGCCAATATTTTTTTTCAGAATGATATTATAATAGTTTGCAATATAAAAAGTGCCATATTGTGGTTATATAGGCACCCTACAACCCAATTGCAACCATCAATCATCCCTTTAAATTGTAGTTTCCCAACCCCAGCTGCTGCAGCCCACCGGGAAATCTCCTGGTAATCCTGGTAAGCCAAACTGGCCATTGATGTCATGTTAAGCAGGTACTTCATGGATGTGTGAATAATTAAACAAAATAAAAACAATAAAAAAGCAAAAACAAACAAACAAACACAAAGGGCTAGCTTACAAGTGGATTTACACTGGAATCATTACCGAGATTTCAGAGTGGTGGTTAACTGTTTTGCAAAACTAAAAAGTTGCATAAAACACTTCTAAAATACATTACAAAGTACCAGTTACACTCATAATAACACCATCTAATCAAAATAATTACAAAAAATATTGCACAAAATATATATATATATATATGCAATGAAGCCTTTTACAGTAAGGTAGATGAAAATATGTTAAAACCAAATGTATGCAATATTTATATTTTCATGTCGGTTATGCGCATATTACAGTATGCGATCATGTTTGCGCATATTACAGTATGCGTTCATGTTTGCGCATATTACAGTATGAGATCGGGTATGAGCATATTACAGTATGCGATCATGTTTGCGCATATTACAGTATGCGATCATGTTTGCGCATATTACAGTATGCGGTTGGGTATGCGCATATTACAAACAAACATTTTAAATAACATTGGAATAAGAAATATTCATATTTTCATTTTCATGTCGAGTTAGTGCTAATGAGAATATGTGATGGTTTTGCACGAGAGTTGGTTTTTTCCCACTTTTTTTTCTCTATTGACTTCTATAGGGAAATGTGTGAACGCGATTTTGTAAGTTTCACATTTTTTTTAACTTGTAAAAGCAGCACAACCCGACTAGTGCAAAAATCCTATTTCTAGCTCAGTTTTCGCTATAGCAAAAATGCAAGATACTGTTCCCAAAATACACTAAACAGAAGAATATGAAAAAATTAAAGAGAATAATTTAAATATATAAATATATTAGTTTTTATTTTATAAAATATTATTATTATTAATAATATTAATAATAATTCAAATAAAGCAATATTTTTAACATTTCCATATATCAGACCCCAATTCTATTTAATCTAATTAATAACACAATGGGGTCAATTTATCAAAGTGCGAGCGGACATGATACGATGTAGCGTATCATGTCTGCCGCACATCGATAAATGCCGACAGCATACGCTGTCTGCATTTATCATTACACAAGCAGTTATTGTGAACTGCTTGTGCAATGCTGCCCCCAGCAGATTCACGGCCAATCGGCCGCTAGCAGGGTGTGTCAATCAGCCCGATAGTATATATAAATCTTTTTTAAGGGTTTATTGTTTAAATGAATTTAGAATTTCATTTTACAAATATTAAAAATGTTAACTTGTAGGGTGTCACAATTTATGAAAAAGTGAATTGATGAGTCTTAGAGAGGTTCATTTGTAAAGCAGAAATTCCATTTATGTGGAATGAAAGCAAAGGTTGTTTTATTTTTTTTTAACAATCAAGCTTTGTTTATATGTAGTATTAAACTGTCATTGTATAATTTACTTTTAAATAAATTACCTAGAAAAAAATGTGAAATATTGATTTAATACATATTCATTCAGAAGTATGTCTTTGCATTTACACATGATCAATTTCTTACATTACTCCAGTTATGAAAGAGTGTGGGAAAAGCATGAGGCGTGTAAAGCAGAAAAGGATTTATTTTACAGCTGATGAAATTGCCCCTTTAATCACATTAGCGTTAGTAACAAGTAAAAACTCCTTTGCATTTATAGGCACTGCAATAATTCCATTTCCACTCTAAGAGACCTGCATTTATTTACTCAAAAGTTTTTAATGAGTCATATTTGAAAAATGTGTGGTGTGAAAATTTGCATATTGATTTGACGTTTGAGTGCTGTATTGAATAAAGAAAACTGAGGTCGTTTTGTGATTTTCCTAATTTAGTGCTGATAATACAGAGGAAAAGGTTTTTCATCTTCCGTAATTGCTTGATCACTTTTTATATGTGTGATCACAAGGTAACAATCCAATCCAGCACTTTCAATTCATGTTGAAAAATATAATTATATTATCACATTTTAATTCCTTTTTTTTTTTTAAATAAACAAAAAAGGTTCACCATGCAGATGATGATTTATGTTTGCCCAAATCTGTCTTTCACTTGTTATTCTTTTTAATTCCTTAAATTTGATTTTATTTATAGGCTGTAAGCATGTAAATGACATTAGCAGCTTTAAAATAAATAAAAAAAAAAATAATTAAACAAGTACATTAAATATAATAAATCCAGTGGCCATGTAACTATACTTTATGGGAGTGAGCATTTAGTATACCATAGAAAGTGTAAGAGGCAGTATTTAAAAAGAACAGAACAACTTCAGCAAATCAAAATATCTTAGTTAAGGTCCACTACACATATCCTTTCAGGCGATACTAACATTTAGGGAATTATAGTTTCTGTAACATGACTCCCAAAATCCCCTGGCTAGTTACCAGGTCCCATAGGCTGTGCGCACAGCGGGTTCTTATCATGGCACTCTGGGGTCAAAATTCATTATCAACAGGTGTAGCATTATTTTGGACAGTGAATGGTGCAGAATGTCTATATAATCCAGCAAGGCATAAATACTATAAAGAAAAAGAGACCAGCAGTTCTTTGAATGTAATTCCGTTAATTGCCTGGTATTTCGGGCTGTACTGTCCTTTTGGATGGGATCCGACTGATAGACTACAGGAAAGTTCTCGTTTGTGAAAAAACACGGATGCTAAGGTCCCAGGGAGGTGCACTCGTTCAAAAAGATGGTGAATAAAAACTGCAAAGGCTGCACTCTTGAAAAAGAAGATCCAACGATGTAGACCTAGAAAAGAAGAAAGAAAGAGAGGCGCCACATGGTGTAGTACAGACAAAATCAGCCAGCAGGAGATAGGACACCCCGAGCCCCTAGCAGTGGAAACTCACAGAGGAAGCGGCATGACTGGAGTGCCCGGCAGAGCAACACGGGACCCTCAGAGTCGCCCGTATAACTCCCAGCTGCAACTGGAGCGTCCGACGTCAGGTCAGATGAATACTCTAAAATAAAAATGAAAAATAAAATAAAAAATGTACCTTATAGCGGCACCATTGAAATATTTCTATAGAACAATTATCTACATGGCAAAAATTAATTGCAATGGATACCTATTGTTTAACTCTAAAGAGCACTCAAAAATACGCCCTAAAGGTAGCAATACAGCTACCATCCTATTTAAGTCATAGGGAGTCATGGAATCCAATTTCTGGATCCAGAGAGCTTCCTTCTCAAATAACAATTTTTGTCTGTTCCCACCTCTCCACCGAGGACCTACACCATCTACAACCTGGAATTTTAACTGACTTTTATTATGTCCCAGTAATGTGAAATGTTGAGCTACAGGGGCTGAGGGATTCAATTTACCTATTGCTGTTTTATGTTTAATCCTTTCTTTTATAGCTTTGGTGGTCTCGCCAACATAGGCCAGACCGCACGGACATCTGATTACGTAAACCACAAATTGTGATTCACATGTATAGTGGCCTTTGATAGAAAGACGTTTACCATTAGGTGCTTCTCCACTGACTACTCTACTCTGAAAAGGGCCCACATAAGCCTTAAGTAGAGTGTCTCTTAGATTACAATTTATTTTATATGAAAAAAGGGGGAAATCTCTAAAGGTATTAGCTAGAATACCATATTTTAGAAATCTTAGGTTTAAAGCATTATTTGCATCCCATCCCCAATCTATCTGACACAAGGGCTTTGTGGACACTTTAAATGAATTTCACACACAGGTTCATGATCTAAGATCCAAGAGTACAGCCCAAGCCCCATTAATAAATAACACGGTAGAATCATTCATTACTTTGGTTAAAAAAGATTTTGAAAAGGGGCGGAGCTTGGTAGCAACCATGATGGTCGCATAAATCCGGAGCTCCGTACACAGGGTCCTGCAAGCACTGTCTGGGGCTGCTCTCAATAACTAAAATTTGTTTTATATACCACAGCAGGAGAAGGGAGCATACCCTGAGCCTGGGGATATCATCCGGACTACCAAAAGCTACGAGGAGAAGCGGTAAAGCGGCAAAGCGGTCACTACAGGCCTAGGCTGAACATGCAGCGGGCGCAATCTTACTGACATTGCAGCCAGGACCGGTTCACTCGCGCCGCTCACCGTGCAGCCCATATTGCAGCATTACCTTATAGAAGGCTGTAGTTAGCTTGAGCTGGCTGGACGGGGATTCCGGTGCACAGGGGAGCGCTGTCACGGCTTCACAAATGGAACAGAGGTGAGATTATGTGCAAACCTAGCCCACGAGGGCAGCGCTTGTAAAACGCCATCACCACAGGGACATGAAATAATGCTACCAGTGCTGCAATTATACCGTTGGTTGGGTGAGGCCCTCTGGTACCACTGCTTTCTCCAACTGCTGATTATATAGATAAAGAGGTACCTGTGGGCAGAAGCTTGCACCCTCAAACAAACAAACAAAAGTGACTTTATAATATTTGGGTGGTGACTGCTGACAGACAGGGGTATCCCTTACACAAAGTGGCCACATCTATTAGAATTAAGGGGATCTTGTGCAACCTTTCCAAATGGCATCCAAAAGACTAAATAAGTCAGATAGAATCACCAAAGTGCCAACAAATAAAACCCACACAATGCCATCTTACTTTGCTACAGAACACTCTCCTACAAATACTTTGGCTGGTAAAAATAAACCTCCCCCTGGCACACAGTCTCCAAGCCCTGCACCTGGGCCTACATCTGAAGAGACCACTCCAATCCCTGCTTCACTCCTATCTCATTTTGCATCCAAGCAGGAGATTTTAGAAATTTTCAGAAAATGCCTTAGAGAAGAACTCACAGAACTCAAACAAGAAATTCAAACTATGAGTTCTAGAGTTGAAATGCTGGAAGCAGAAACCGACGAAATCAGGGAAGATATTATCCGTATTGATAATAGCTCTACTTCACAACAGGAGAATATTGAAGCACTAATGGATAAAATAGACGATTTAGAGAATAGGAGTAGGAGGAAAAATCTGCGACTAAGAGGAGTTCCTGAATCCGTTCTACCTAGAGACTTTCCAGAGTATCTACAGGCCCTTTTCTCTGCTATTAAGGAAAAAAACATACACAGAGGATATTCTGTGGGTACGGGCCCAGAGGGCTCTCCGGCCTAGGCCTCCAGACAGGGCTCCACCTAGAGATATTATTATCAGATATAAAAATTTTCTTGAAAAAGAAATGCTTCTTAATCAATCCCGACGACAACAGCCTGTAAGGTTCAGGGGTAATGTTATACAAATTTACCAGGATCTCTCAACGAGAACATTGCAGAGACGAAAAGAATTTACTCCTTTTAACAAAATTACTTCGCAACAAGAAAATACTGTATAAATGGGGTTTCCCCACCCACCTCATGGTCATACAGGACAATAAAAGATGGATATGTAACAAGCCCGAGGACATGAATACCTTCAGCAAAGATCTAGGCATCGACCATTCCATGGATTTAACACCCCTGACGACAGACCAACAAAGAGTCAACAAAAGGTCAAATGCCAACCCTGCAAAATGGCAAACCAAGATGCCTCGGCCGGACAAAACACCATCAATGATAGAAAAACCCGGAAAGCAGCAACCCTCACCTAGAGATACTTGCCCCTCTGAATCGGAGGAGGACTAGAGCTATATCATATGTGTCTCTTGATACTTCTACATGTGGCCCGACCCTCGGGCTCCCTTACTGATGGACATATGCTGGACTCTGATTCCTGGCGAGCCGCGATGAGACAGGTATCGTATCCAGCTTACTTACTCATAATAAGGACTGTTTAACACCGCATGAAGTAATGCGAGGCTCTTGTCCAAAGCTTCCACAGGCCCCAGGACGCTAATATTTAAGCCTTATCCCTACTTTTGGGATGGGTAAGAACTTTATGTTTACAAAATAAAGGACCTTATGATTGTATTCCCCCCTTTAGTGTTATATCTCTTTTTATGTCTGTTTTCAGACTTAGAGATTTGTTTGTTTTTATAATTCTACAGTTCTTTATTGCACAATGTGTTGACACTGTTTTTCTGTACAAATATATTGTTTGTTTTCATTGTTTGTATGAAGCTAATACATGTTCAGATTATGTTATTATATGGGAAAAAAATTTCACTACTTATACAATCACTATATGCTTGACAAGTATAAATACTCATAAGTTTAGCTGGCAATTACACCAAGATAATGTCTTGTCACAACTCTAACAAGCCACACTCCCTAGTCCTCTTTTCCCAAAATGCTAGAGGTCTTAATTCCCCATGCAAATGATCAAAAGCCCTCTCAGATATTTCCAAAAGGCAGGCCGATATACTCTTCCTCCAGGAGACCCACTTTAGAAAGGGAAACATACCAAAATATTTAGGACAAACTTATACACAACATTTTCACAGCACAGGACCTTCTAAAAAATGTGGCGTGAGCATTTTAATGAAAAGAAGTGTACACTTCACATTAATCAAACAAGAATCAGATAATGAAGGCCGATTCCTGGGACTGATGGGCCTCCTATATGGACGACCGGTTACACTTATCAATCTTTATGCACCCAATAGCAAGCCAAAACCCTTTTTTGTACAACTGTTTAATCGTATATTAGACATTTCAACAGGACCAATTTATATGGGCGGAGATTTTAATCTGCACTTCCAGCCACACTTAGATAGCAACAACCCCTGCCTAACACATAGGACGAAATTTCATACATATTTTTGGAAACAACTTAAACTCCATAAGCTATATGACATCTGGAGACTTCAGCATCCTAGCACCAGGGACTATACGTTATACTCCCATCCCAACAAATCACACAGTAGGATTGATTATTTTCTCACTAATCAAAAAGGTCTCACACAGGTTAAAAAATGTTTAATCTCCCCCACAGCCTGGTCAGACCTTTCAGCAGTCTTGCTGCATATCACATGGCCAGAACATACAGACATACCATTTCTATGGAAATTAGATGATACACTGCTTAACAAGGCAGATCATGTCGATAAATTGCATAGAGTCATAGAGAAATATTTTCAGATAAACATTCCCTCAACTTCCAACCAATTTGCGGTCTGGGAGGCACACAAATGCTCACTTAGGGGAGAATTTATCAAATTAAGAGCCCAATTAAGACACCCCAAAGGGTAGAATATGACAACCTTACCACTAAACTCTCAGACCTGGAACACTTGCATAAGCACTCTCCGTTAGATGATAGTATTCTGACTGAAATAATGAAAGTCAGGCAAGCTTTAGATGACTTCTTGCAATTAGAACACCATAATCTCTTGCATAAAACAAATAGTTTTTTCCATTATGAGAATAATAGAGCCAGTAAATATCTAGCAAGGGCCCTAAAAAGAAAGAAACTTAAATCACACATATATGAACTAAAACCCCCAAACAAATCAACATTAACAACTACCCCCGAAATTATCCAGGCGTTCCATTCTTATTATTCAGGCCTATATAACTTATCTCCTACTGATGATTTACCCCATTTCAACAGTACATTAGATGGATACCTTAAAAACTGTCCTTTACCTAAGCTGACAGAGGCCCAATTAGAACAACTTAACCTGCCCTTTTCTATACCAGAAATCAAGAAGGCCATACAAACACTGAAAAATGGGAAAAGCCCGGGCCCAAATGGGTTCTCTACGAAATATTATAAAGTTTTCCAAGAGGATCTGGCTCTACACTTGGCCACAATTTTTAATGAGATAAGTCAAGGGGCTAAATTTCCTCCCTCAATGTTGGAAGCACACGTTGTGGTTTTGCCCAAACCGGGCAAACCAGCTACGACCCCTTCACATTTCCGTCCCATTTCTTTATTAAATGTGGATGTTAAGCTTTATGCTAAAATTCTTGCCACCCGCCTAAACAAAGTACTCCAAAATTTAATACACCTCAATCAGGTAGGATTTACCCCAAATAGAGAGGCTAGGGACAACTCCACTAAAATCATTAATCTCAAAGAATATGCAAGTAAACAAAATATCCCTACAGTAGTCTTATCTATGGATGCTGAAAAAGCATTCGACCGTCTGAATTGGTCCTTCCTTAAAAATACACTTCTAAGATTTGGTTTTAACACCAAGTTCCTTACTAAAATCTTTGCACTATATAATAATCCCACGGCCAAAATTAAGTTGAATGATTTTCTATCTGAACCATTTACAATCGAGAATGGAACCCGACAGGGATGCCCCTTATCCCCCACGTTGTTCATTTTGGCAATAGAAGTGTTGGCCACATACATTAGAGGTAACCCAGATATCAAAGGAATAACTGTAAATCACACAGAATACAAAACTTCCTTATACGCGGACGATATCATTTTAACTTTAACGCATTTAGAAACTTCAGTGCCCGCACTCATGTTAACTTTACACAAATTCGGAGAGATGTCATACTTTCGTATCAATTATTCCAAATCAGAATTTATTAATATAGGAACTCCACAACACGAGTTACGTCATTTGATGGTGCACCAATTTAGACACCAACCGGTAGCACTCAAGTATTTGGGTGTATACATTACCCCCTACCTGAATAAAATAATCCCACTGAATCTAGAACCTCTTAAAACACACGTTATATCTATTTTGGCTTCCTGGAAACAAAAACCTTTATCTTGGATAGGTAGAATTAACTCTATAACCCCCTACCTGAATAAAATAATCCCACTGAATATAGAACCTCTTAAAACACACGTTATATCTATTTTGGCTTCCTGAAAACAAAAAACTTTATCTTGGATAGGTAGAATTAACTCTATAAAAATTATTATTCTTCCAAAAATCCTTTACCTCCTTCAAGTACTCCCTATCCCCATCCCAGACAAATCACTATATCAGTTACAGAAAATTATTAACTCCTTCATATGGAGTAATAAACGACCAAGAGTCGCTACACAGACTTTGTACTGTAATAAATTACAAGGAGGACTAGGGGTACCAAATTTACAGCTGTATAATTACGCAACCCATATGTCCAGGATTATGGACTGGTGCAAGCATGCTGATCATAAAGAATGGGTAACTTTAGAAACCGAGCTCTGTGGGACTTCCCACTTAGGAGGACAATGCTGGTCGTCAGGCAATCAAAGGCGTACTGGTACTACCCAGCCAAATTGCCCACTTACAGTTCAGGAAACTTTCAGGGTATGGAATAGGATTTTGAGGTCACACAAATCAATTTCATCCCTATAATCCCCACTGACTCCACTAACCTATGATACCCAGTCCCTTACCCTACCCCACACACGTGCTCAAAACATGCTAACACTAAGCCAGACTGCGCATTGGTACAAGGTCTTACAAAATGGTAAGCTTAAAACTAAGCAAGAGGTCTTGGATATACTAAACCTTGATCACAATAACTGGTTGGCATACCATCAAATTTCACATAGCCATCAGACGCACCCATATAAGATCAACATATCTAGACCCCTGACACCCATTGAGTCTATGTGCCACGCGCCGCTACCGAGCAGCGGTACCTTATCCAACTCTTACAAACTACTTATAGCACACCAGACCACACAACCACCAACATATGTTGCAAGATGGGAATCCGAACTAAATGAACACCTCTCACTTAAAACATGGGACACGATTTACAGGCAAATGAGCTCCTCAGCCTCATCCCTACAGGTTGCCGAAATGAATACCAAGCTGCTATGCAGATGGCACTATACTCCAGACAAACTAGAGAAAATGATTCCCACTTACGATGCAAAATGCTGGAGG
This sequence comes from Bombina bombina, assembly GCF_027579735.1. Classification (NCBI taxonomy): domain Eukaryota; kingdom Metazoa; phylum Chordata; class Amphibia; order Anura; family Bombinatoridae; genus Bombina; species Bombina bombina. Next base: position 571,927,020 of record NC_069501.1, read on the forward strand.
GGGTGCGAGGACAGAGGCACATTTACACATATATGGTGGACATGCCCCATTGTAAAGCAATATTGGCTAGACATAGGAAGAGAAATGGGAAGAGCTCTAGGTTCCCCCATCCCCCACACGCCATGGACATTCTTGTTTAATGTCTGCCCTAAGATACACTGTATGTACAGACTCCAACTCTTGACGATCATGATAAATATGGCCAAGAGATATATTCCTTACAATTGGAAGAAAAACACATTACCAACACTACAGTTTTGGAGAGATAGAGTGAATGTGGCCTTAAAACTAGAACAATATCATTACATTAGGATGGGCAAACTGGGGGAATTTCATGACATCTCCTTTATCTGGGAGGAATACCTACACTCCTTGACAGACCATATTACCCACCCTACACCCCCACCTTACAACCCAGATGCCTTATAGGAATACTTAGCATATCTTAACAGCACCTCACATGTTGATATAGGATATACTTTATGATCTAGTTATTGCTTTGTAAAATATACTGGAGTGATGAGGAATGGGCCATGCATTGATATCTGTTAGATTACAACTTTATTCTGTAATAATTTGGAACTAGAGGAGTTATATGATGTATGGATCTTAATACGATGTTAATACAGATTGCCAACGTTATTTTTCTCTTTTCAAGGAAGATCCATGAGCTGTATATGTTTTGGTGACTGTATTATTGATGGTTATGATGTGTAACATGTATACTGATTTTATTTTATAAATAAAGTTTGTTTAAAATCAAAAAAAAAAAAAAAAGATTTTGAAAAAATGAAAAAGAAGGGCGTTAAATTGGGTACCTCTGATCTCACTATGGCTGAAAGGAAGGCTCTTTATGTCTTAAAAACTAGAAGTGACCTTACAATTAAACCCGTGGATAAAGGCAGGTCTTTGGTTATAATGGATAAGGAACACTATATGACTGAAATTTACAACCAGTTGGGTGTTGACGGTAACTATTTGAGACTTACATTTAACCCTACCACTAAATTTCAGGCATATATACAGTCCATTATAGATATTGCTTTGGACAATTGTATCATCACTAAAAAAACAAGCAGACTTTTTGATTCAGAAAGATCCTGTAATACCGGTAATTTATTGTTTACCTAAGGTACATAAATGCCTTAATAATCCACCAGGTAGGCCAATTGTGGCTAGTACCAATTTGATTTTCCAACCCATTTCAATTTTTCTTGATAAATTATTACGCCCTTTACTTGACAATGTACCTTCATATTTGGAGGATACTTCTGACTTTTTACGTAACATTGAAAATTTTAAAGTTGGGAAGGATTCTATTCTAGTAACTTTAGACATCAAAGTTTATATATGTCAATACCACACAAAGAGGGTCTAAATGCATTGATGATCAATTGAAGGGGTTGGCTCTCTATTCACCTAGAGAACGCATGTTTATTATGGACCTGTTGGATACGGTGTTGACAAGAAACTATTTTCTCTTTGAAGACTCTTTTTACTTGCAGACTAAAGGCACGGCCATGGGGGCCAATATGGCCCCCACATATGCGACTTTATATGTACATGAATTTGAGAAAAACTTTTTATATGATAAATTAAAGAAACATTGCAGTTTTTGGAAAAGGTACATCGATGATGTATTCATGATCAGGACAGGGGATGTTAATTCTTTATTATCATTTTTTGAGGAGTTGAATACTTTTGACTCTAATATTCAATTTACTATGTAACATGATCCATGTACTCAAAACTTTTTGGTATCATTGAGAAATTATCTCTTGACCACAAACGTATTTAGAAAACAGTTAGATAGGAATAATCTTCTGACATTTACCAGTTTCCATCCTCCACAAACAATTAGGAGCCTTCCTTTCAGCCAACTTCTGAGAGCTAAGAGGAACATCAACAATGATACACGCTTGAATTATCAATTTAACAATTTCTTTTCTAGGTTTGAAAGCAGGGGCTATTCACTTGATTTATTGGAGAGACATAAACTTAAAGTGGACCATATCTCTCCCTCGGGAACAATTAATTAGGAAACAAGCTAAAAAGAACACACTTAATGATAGGATTCCATTTGTGGTACCATATGGGTACCACATTCAGCATTTAAAGAAAGTGTTTAAAAAATACTGGTCTTTGCTATCTGAGGACAGGATTCTAGCTAATACCTTTAAAGATTTCCCCCTTTTTTCATATAAAAGAAATCATAACCTAAGAGACACTCTAGTTAAGGCTGATGTGGGCCCTTGTCAGAGTAGAGTAGTAAGTGGGGAAGCACCTAATGGTACCTTCCCATGCAATAATTGTGCACAGTGTAATTCAATTCAATCCAGAGGTACTATTATTCATTGAAGATCCAGTAAACGTCTTTCTATCAAAGGCCACTATACATGTGAATCACAATTTGTGGTTTACGTAATTAAATGTCCATGCGGTCTGGCCTATGTTGGCAAGACCACCAAGGCTATAAAAGAAAGGATTAAACAACATAAAACAGCAATAGGTAAATTGGATCCCTTGGCCCCCGTAGCTCACCATTTCACATTACTGGGACATAATAAAAGTCAGTTAAAATTCCAGGTTGTAGATGGTGTAGGTCCTCTGCGGAGAGGTGAAAACAGACAAAAATTGTTATTTGAGAAGGAAGCTCTCTGGATCCAGAAACTGGATTCCATGACTCCCTATGGCTTAAATAGGGAAATAACTTGGGGTACGTATATCTAGTTGATAGGTCTCATCCACACTTTTTACTCCAGAATTGAGTTGATTCGGTTGTTGAATCGAGTTAATTCTGGTTCCTCTTTTTTTTATATAAAATGATTTAATTATCGTGATCATATTTTTTTAAAAAATTGTCCTTATATCAATTTTTTACGCTCTACTCAATATTTGTATATTTGCCCTATTGTGGATGGTAGCTGTATTGCTACCTTTAGGGTGTATTTTTGAGTACTCTTTAGAGTTAAACAATAGGTATCCATTGCAATTAATTTTTGCCATGTAGATAATTGTTCTATAGAAATATTTCAATGGTGCCGCTATAAGGTACATTTTTTATTTTTATTTTTCATTTTTATTTTAGAGTATTCTTCACTATAAATGGGTTTATTCACATATTATTAATTACAGCCATTGGACTAGCGATATTGTTAATATTTATGTGTTACACTTTTTGTATTAAGTATCCATTTTTGAATATGTTACATTCATCAAGGGCTATTCTGAGGCTGTGACGTTGAGTAGGCATTAATCTACTAGCCTTAAAAGAAGGATGCTCTCTTGGAGTGACAGGCCAAGTTGAAGGACGGAGCCCGAAATGCACGTTGCCTGTTGTGACATCAGACGCCAGACTGAAGCCGATGCAAGTGGGCTTGTTTGAAATTACCTGCGGGAGTACTTTGTTCCAAGTGCTTTATCCTCTTACTGTGGTATTGGACTTCCAGACAACTGTACATTTATATCGGTGGGACAGCTGTCAAGTAACCCTCTATTTCGGACGGATTGGGTGAGATCGTTCATTGAGCTCAATTGAAGTGCATTCCTTGTGTGCTACTGGCGGACTTCGGTCCTGGAGTGCCGGTGGTGTCAATTTTTTTCAATATACACTGAGGATAGTTTAACCTCTACACCACCAGTATACTTTGGTTTAAAGCTAATGCATGACAGGAACTGTTAATTTACAAGCTTACATTCCTTCTGCTTATCACGCTGCTATGGGCAAGAATTACATTGCATGAATTGCTTCATCACTTTCAAGTTGCTTCAAATTTAGACATAGCATGTTGACATATATGCATGAACTGCTTCATATTACCGCTTGCATCTAACTTTGCTACAGCTTTTGCTTTGCTTATAAGCTTATATATTTCTATACAGTCTGGACTGGCTCAGAATGTTTTTTGCTAAACTGGGGACGCCCAGTATATCTTGTGTTTCGTGTTTGTTTTGTTTTGTATGCATCTATGTCTGATTGTGCACCTGATTTAGGGATTTTCTTTGTTATTTTTTCATTAAATTAGATATATTTTGATGCCAACTTTCATTTAATGACTCATATTTTGATGCCACACTTTAGTGTCATTAGTTTGCCTCTATATATTACTTAGATTATTAGTGTGGAGACTATATATATATTACCAAAAAAATCATATATATATATATATATAAATATATATAAATAAGATGAACCGGTATGCTGAACTCGACTCGGCAATGATCCCAACTGCGCAACACATAAGCATGCACCACAGCTTGTTCCAACCACCTTTATGTGTCAAAACATAACACATAACGTTTCTGACCCTCACAGAGGCCTTGGTCACATGAATAATATTCCACTCAACGTATAACAACACACCCCTACAATAGTGCCTAATTCACTATTACATTTTAGTAGTTTTCACCCACAGTTTCAGAAAGTAGGGGTCAGTTCCTCTCAGCTCCTGCGAGTCATACTGTCAGGGTCAACCTTAATATATCTAAAAGAATTTAGAATGTTTGTGCCATGTTAGACAAGTGAACCACAACTGCTGGGATTTACCTAGATTAATTTGTGTATGTTGCTGAAGTGGTTAATGGATGCAGCATAGAGAAATCTGGCAGCATAGTTGAGTCCATAAAACCATACAGCAGGATATAATATATTGAAGGCGTTTGTTAGTAGTTCCTATAGCCACCACATGTGTATATTGATACACTGAATAGGTGTGGCAGGAAAACTAGCAAACAGTTCAAATGTGAAATACAAAACCAAATATCAGTATTACTGAAAACTGCAGTCTGAAATAGAGTAGTTATAACAGCCCTTTGTATCTAGGAAATATTACAAGCTGTCAGCTTAACTATAATGAAGCGCCAAGAGTGCTTTTTGTAGTGTGCACAAAATGGATTTTAAATTTAGAGAGATTGTTTGCAGAGATTCTGATAACAGTCCTTGTAATATATGCATATACTTTTATCCAAGCACTTTTAAGTTCAAATATGGCAGCTTAACACTTTCCACAAGAAATGTATACATGTAGCAGATGTTCTTACCGGTATAAACTTAAGTGTAAGTTGCGGCCGTTGTAAGAAGGAGAATGCTGCAGCTCAGAGTGAGGCGTGGAGGTTGTGAGGATGAAGCAGTAGGTGCTTTGTGAACAGCGTTCACAAAATAAGCTGGATCAAGAGGGAGCTTGTAAAATAGCTCTTCAGGTAGAGGATGGCTGTAAGGATACTATCTGTCTCCAATACTAAGCAATGAGAATAAGGCAGGTGAGCCTTATAAAGCTGTTGAGAGTAAGCTGCTGGGTCCTAAAGTGAGACAAGTTTGTTATGTTGTATATATAGAGAGGATGACAACCTGACAGGACCCCCCTCTCAAGGAGCAACTCCCGGTGCTCAGGGTCGAGGGCTATCCGGATTGCGTTGGTGAAACCGGGATACAAGTCGAGGAGCAGAAATGTTAGAGGCCGGTTCCCAGGAGTCTTCATCAGAAGAGTAACCTTTCCAGTTTATAAGATATTCCAACCGACCATTCCTTCGACGAGAGTCCAAGATAGAGGAAACCTCATATTCCAGGTTAGGGTCTATAGCAACAGTAGGATGATGAGTTACAGTAGTCGAGGCTCGGAGCTCCTTATAGGGTTTCAGCAGGGAAACCTGAAATGTTGGATGGATTTTAAGGGAATTCGGTAAGGTCAAACGAACAGCATTAAGGTTAATAACCCTCTCAACAGGGTATGGACCAACAAACAGAGGAGAGAGTTTTTTCGAGGGTGTATTTAATTTCATATTCCTGGTGGAAAGCCAGACCAAATCACCTGGTGAGTAGTGAGGAGCAGGCAATCTTCGGCGATCATAATACCTCTTGTACTGATCCTTGGCTTTAACTATAGCTAATTCAATATTCTTGAAGTTCGAAGAGATATCTTCAGATAATTGGGAAATACTGGGCGATAAGGTATCGGATGTTGGCAGTAGGTGGAACCGAGGATGAAATCCATAGTTAGCAAAGAAGGGCATTTGATTAATTGCGGAATGATGCGTATTATTGTAACAGAATTCAGCATAGGATATAAAGTCAGACCAGTGATGTTGCTGGGAAGAACAGAAGGACCTGAGGAATTGTTCCAACCACTGGTTGCACCTTTCGGTTTGACCGTTTCCCTGAGGATGGTAGGCTGTAGTGAGTTTTCTTTGTAAAGAGAATGTTTTGCAAAATTCTTGCCATAATCTGCTGGAAAATTCTGTACCACGGTCACTGAGAATGGTAGTGGGAAGCCCATGATGCTTGAATACATGATTAAGCAATAAATGTATGGTCTCCATTGCAGTTGGTAGTTTGGTAAAGGGTATAAAATGGCACATTTTGGTAAATAAATCCACTACGACGAGGATAGTAGTGTTTCTGGATGACACCGGTAAATCGACGATGAAATCCAATGCGATTTCAGACCATGGTCTTGTAGGGGTAGGTAAAGGAATGAGCAAGCCATAAGGTGGATGTTTATCTCTTTTAGAGATAGTGCAGACAGGACAAGAAAGAACGTGTTCTTTGATATCTTTATACAAATGAGGCCACCAGTAGTGTCTTGTGACTAATTCATGGGTTTTGGTAACCCCAGGATGACCCGCTAAAGATGATTCATGGACAGAGCGAAGTAGCGAGGGTCTGAGTGATGGTGGAATGTATAGTTTTGAACCATGGTAATAACAACCGTCTGGATGGAGTTGTATCATATGTAGTGGTTTATTGTGATCTTTGTTTTGTTCTTTCAGGACTGTCGGTAAAGATTTGAAAGTAAATAGAAGGAATTTATCCTTTGGGATAATAGATTGCTCCGTTGTGGATGCTGAAGTCTCAGATGTAATTCTGGAAAGAGCATCAGCTTTCTGTTTTTTTCCAGAAGGTCTGTAAGTGATAAGAAAGTTGAAGCGAGAGAAGAAAATATTCCATCTGACTTGTCTAGCTGACAAGGTACGAGTACTTTTCAGGTATTGTAAATTCCTGTGGTCCATGTAAATTAATGTAGGAATGGTGACCCCTTCCAACAAGTGACGCCAATGTTCTAATGAAAGTTTTATTGCAAGAAGTTCCTTGTCACCAATTGCATAGTTTTGTTCAGCTGTATTTAAAGTACGGGAATAAAAAGCTACAGGATGCAGAGGTTTTGTTAAATCTTCTCTCTGTGACAAGATGGCCCCAATGGCGAGGTTGGAGGCGTCAACCTCCAGTATTAACTGAAGTTTCATATTGGGGAAACGCAGAATAGGAGCTGTAGAAAATCTTTGTTTGAAGAAGTCAAAAGCAGTTTGAGCTTCCTGGGTCCATTTAAAAGGTGTATTTGCTTTTGTTAGGGCTTTTAAAGGTATTGCGAGTTTTGAAAAGTTTTTTATGAACTTGCAGTAGAAGTTTGCGAAACCCATGAAGCATTGTATCTGGCGTTTAGTTTTAGGCCAGTTTAGAATAGCTTCTATCTTTTTGTTTTCCATACGAATACCAGAAGAAGTTATTTCATAACCCAAAAATGATATAGACTGTGAGTTAAACAAACACTTTTCAGCTTTTGCATATAGATGGTTACCTCTGAGCCTAGAGAGGACTTGTCTTACGTGGAGGACATGTTCTTGATAAGTTTTAGAGTATATTAAGATGTCATCTAAGTAAATAACTATATAGACATCTAAGATATCTCTGAATAGGTCATTGATCAGGTGCTGAAAGGTTGCAGGGGCGTTACAAAGGCCAAACGGCATAACGACATACTCAAATAGGCCGTAGCGGGTCCTAAATGCCGTCAACCATTCATCACCTGACCTAATCCGTATGAGATTGTATGCACCCCTTAAGTCTAATTTTGTGAGGAATTTAGCCCCCTCCAATCTTTCTATGAGTTCTGGAATGAGGGGCAGGGGATAACGTTTTTTTACTATTATTTTGTTTAACTGCCTGTAATCGACAATTGGTCTAAGAGACCCATCTTTATTTTTTACGAAAAATATACCGTCACTGGCCGGAGATGTGGAAGTACGTATAAATCCTTTTTTTAAATTTTCATCAAGGTATGATTTCAAGTGTTTGAGCTCTGGCTCTGATAGAGGGAATATATGCCCGGATGGAATTTCAGAGCCTGGTATGATTTCAATCGGGCAATCATATTTCCTGTGGGGAGGCAGGTTTTCAGAATCTGTTTTACTAAACACATCGGCATAATCCTGGTAAACTTCAGGAATGTTGACATCCTGGAAGGCTTCAGTGGTTTGTAAAACAGTGACTGGAAAACAGGTAGACAAGCAGAAACTGGAATTAAATGTAAGGGATTGATTAGCCCAGTTAATGTGAGGATTATGTGTAGTGAGCCAACTAATGCCTAAAACTATGGGTGAAATAGGCGAGGAGATAACATCGAATGTAATATACTCCCTGTGATGTTCTGCGGTCACTACTAGTAGGGGAATTGTTTGAAATTCTACTGGGCCAGAAGTGATGGGATTGCCATCAATGCCTCTCAAAGAAACAGGAGTCCGTTTGTGCACCAAAGGTATTTTATTTACATGTGTGTATTGTTTATCTATATATGAGGCTGTTGCTCCTGAGTCAATTATCGCAGAAGCGTTGACTCGGTGATGGTCCCACTGTAATAGAAGGGATAAATTTAGGTAGGATGATGGTTGTATCAGAGTACTGCAGCAGTATGGTTGCATAATAGTCTTACCCTTGTTTTGCCTCTGGAGAGTTGGGCATTCTTTGACAGTGTGGTTATCAGATGCACAATACAAACAGAGGTTGCTTCTTCTTCTCCTGATCTTTTCCTCAGGCGATAGAGGACCTTTTATCATACCTATGTCCATAGGTTCAGATGTAGGTTTGACTATGTGAGGTGTTGTCTGTTTCTTTGGGTATGTGTCGTGATAAGACCTCTCCTGCTGTCGTTCCCTAAGACGTCTGTCTATCGTTATAGTAAGGGTCATTAATTCCTCAAGTGTAGGTGGTAACTCTAATCTAGAAAGTTCATCTTTTATTCCATCAGAGAGACCTAGTCTGAATTGATTTCTCAATGAAATATCGTTCTATAAAGTATCATTTGCGCATTTTTTAAAGTCAGTAATGTAGTCTTGAACTACTCTTTTCTTTTGTGTGAGACTTCTCATAGCATTTTCTGCAGTGATTTGTTTGTATGGGTCCTCATAGAGTTGACCCATCGCAGTAAAAAAAAATTCTAAGGAATTCAATATATCATCATTGCTCTCAAAATAAGCATTAGCCCACGTGCGGGGCTCTCCCCTTAGGTAAGATATCACCGTGAGAACCCTAGCTCTATCGTTAGGGTAAGTGTGGGGTCTGAGAGAAAACATTAGTAAACAGGCATTTTTAAAATCTCTATAGAGAGACCTATCACCATGAAATTTCTCAGGAGGACTGACCTGAGGCTCTATTATGGGAAGTCTTTTATCAACAACATCCCTAATATATGCTTTTAATGCATCATTCTCAGCCTTGAGTGTATTTAAACCTTCTGTTAGTATATCAACCCTTTGGCTTAATGTCTGCATATGGGCGTTGATCCCAGCTGGGTCCATGTTGTAATTGGCTTAGTATTCTGTCAGGCTCAACCTTAATATATCTAAAAGAATTTAGAATGTTTGGGCCATGTTAGACAAGTGAACCACAACTGCTGGGATTTACCTAGATTAATTTGTGTATGTTGCTGAAGTGGTTAATGGACGCAGCATAGAGAAATCTGGCAGCATAGTTGAGTCCATAAAACCATACAGCAGGATATAATATATTGAAGGCGTTTGTTAGTAGTTCCTATAGCCACCACATGTGTATATTGATACACTGAATAGGTGTGGCAGGAAAACTAGCAAACAGTTCAAATGTGAAATACAAAACCAAATATCAGTATTACTGAAAACTGCAGTCTGAAATAGAGAAGTTATAACAGCCCTTTGTATCTAGGAAATATTACAAGCTGTCAGCTTAACTATAATGAAGCGCCAAGAGTGCTTTTTGTAGTGTGCACAAAATGGATTTTAAATTTAGAGAGATTGTTTGCAGAGATTCTGATAACAGTCCTTGTAATATATGCATATATTTTTATCCAAGCGCTTATAAATTCATATATGGCAGCTTAACACTTTCCACAAGAAATGTATACATGTAGCAGATGTTCTTACCGGTATAAACTTAAGTGTAAGTTGCGGCCGTTGTAAGAAGGAGAATGCTGCAGCTCAGAGTGAGGCGTGGAGGTTGTGAGGATGAAGCAGTAGGCGTTTTGTGAACAGCGTTCACAAAATAAGCTGGATCAAGAGGGAGCTTGTAAAATAGCTCTTCAGGTAGAGGATGGCTGTAAGGATAGTATCTGTCTCCAATACTAAGCAATGAGAATAAGGCAGGTGAGCCTTATAAAGCTGTTGAGAGTAAGCTGCTGGGTCCTAAAGTGAGACAAGTTTGTTATGTTGTATACATAGAGAGGATGACAACCTGACACATACGTAACAACACAGAGGAGACCAACAAGAAAAAACAACTAGAGACCATGTCCAAATGTTTCCTGAATAGGGGGTGCCCAGAGACCATCATCAAGGCCCAATGTGAGAATGCAGCTCTCCTCACCCAACGATCTATCACCTCCAAACCACCAGATAAATGTCTAAACTTTATCACAACTTTTACACCAGCTTCAGGAGCAGTGCAGAGGATTGTACAGCAACATTGGCCTATACTTTCTACAGATGCTAGTCTACCATTCAACGACATTCCTCCACCACGATTGGTCTATAAAAGGTCAAAGAACCTGAGAGCTGTTGGTGAAGATGGATCCTGTCAACAGCTATCGAAAGGTTACCAGTGGGCAAGAAGGGATGTTTTCGTTGTGGCAATTGTTCAACCTGCAATGGAATGATCAGAGGAAATCAGTTCCATCATCCGCACACGAATCAGATGTTTCAGATACGACACAGGCTGACTTGTGCATCAGACCATGTTGTTTACATCATCATTTGACCATGCTCCCTGTACTATATTGGTAAAACCACCACTACATTCAGGGAGCATCTGGCTAACCACAAATCTGCAATTAGATTAGCCTTGGAAAAACGGGGATCAGATCACGCCACTTTCAGCAAGCTAGACATTCGATCTCTACTATGAGGAAAATCCTGATTGATCATATGCCAAAGTCAAGACGTGGTGGTGATTGAGCAGAGGTATTATTAAGGTTGGAATTGAGGTGGATACATAGGTTGGGAACTATTTCACCTAATGGTCTCAACAATATGATCGATTATAGTTGCTTCTAAAAAATAAGGATTGTTGGTCTCCTTTCTTCAAATATTTGTTTTTACCATATCCTTGGGGCACATTGTGGTTTGCTCTTTTCTTGCTTTTAAAAAAATTAAGTTAGGTCTGCTAAGGAATTACAATAGGAGTAATATGTGAAACATATGCCGATAAGATGAAACATGAGTTTAAATTGTAGGCATTTTAACTTTGGGTTAAAGATTTGTTTGCTATTCGCAACATTCTCTTTTTTTGTGTTTCTTACTAGCATACGCTAATGTGTTGTTTTTTTTGACAGGTGGATCCCTGATACTGCTGCGATCGTCAATTGACATAGCGTCCATACGTTACCATGGTGATCTCAATAACATACTTTACACCAAGTGAGGCAAAGCCATGTGTAGGCGACTTGCTGTTACGTTGTATCGTACACAGCTGCTGGTTTTGTGTTCGGCAATCACCATGACCATGGACTCGCTCTGATGACGTCCATAATGCATGTGTTTTCTATTTGGATTGATGTGATGAGTCACATGGTCGTGTTTGCGGCATATCAGGTTATCCCCTGTGGGTATATTAGGCATTATTGTAGGGGTGTGTTGTTATACGTTGTGTGGAATATTATTCATGTGACCAAGGCCTCTGTGAGGGGCCAAAACGTTATGTGTTATGTTTTGACACAATAAGGGTCGTTGTAACAAGCTGTGGTGCCTGCTTATGTGTTGTGCAATTGAAGTCCAGTTCAGCATACCGGTTCATCTTGTTATGATTTTGGAAGAGCACACAGTTGTTGGAGGTGATGGTGAGTGCTGATCAACTTGGATTTATATATATATATATATATATATATATATATATATATATATATATATATATATATGGTTTGTGCAACTTTTTGGGTGTTTTCTATTTTTCATGCTCCATTAAAGTCTATCAAGAAATACGTTAACACGGTTGCACTATTCTAAGTTTGACCATTTGCGCATGTTGGGTTAGTGCAACTCTCACACTCACAGACAAATTGTGCACTCTCACAGACCAATCAATTAAATGTCAGGGTGCTACAAAAGTATCATGTAGTAATCAAAAGAATTATCTCTCTCTGGACTTGAAATAAAGTGAACAATCCTTTTTTAATCCATGACAGTGATGTTTTGGGGTATTCACCCCTTCATCAGACACGGTTCTGGTCTGATGAAGGGGTGAATACAGCGAAACGTCCCTGTCATGGAATAAATAAGGATTGTTCACTTTATTTCAAGTCCAGAGAGTGCTAATTCTTTGGATTATGATATATATATATATATATATATATATATATATATATATATATATATATATATATATATATATATATATACGTGTGTGTAAATATACAGATATATACATTATATAGGAATATCTAAAATACTTTAAATAAATACTCAAATTCCCGTGAATGAAGACCATTGGAATGTGAAATATTTACAGTAAATACATAGTAAAACGCTCTATTAAAGGGACAGTCTTGTCAAAATTAAACTTTCATGATTCAGATAGGGCATGTAATTTTAAACGACTTTCCAATTTACTTTTATCATCAATTTTGCTATATTCTCTTGGTATTCTTAGTTGAAAGCTAAACCTAGGTAGGCTCATATGCTAATTTCTTGAAGGCACCTTTTATCTGAATACATTCTTTTTTCACAACTAGACGGCGTTAGTTCATGTGTGCCGTATAGATATCATAGTGCTCACACCCGTGGAGTTACCTATGAGTCAGCATGGATTGGCTAAAATGCAAGTCTGTCAAAAGTACTGAAATTAGAGGGGCAGTCTGCAGAGGCTTAGATACAATGTAATTATAGAGGTAAAAAGTGTATTAATATAACTGTGTTGGTTATGCAAAATTGGGGAGTGGGTAATAAAGGGATTATCTATCTTTTTAAACAATTCAAAATTCTGATATAGACTGTCCCTTTAAATATGAATATTGCATAAGTATGATTTAACATGTTTTCAGCTACTTGATTGATGTATATATATATATATATATATATATATATATACAGTATGTCTATATATATATATATATATATATATATATATATATATATATATATATATGTCTATACATATGTATTTATATGTGTACATGTCTGCAAATACATAGGTACACATATATACATACTGTACTTCCGACGTGTGCAAACCCCTTTTCGCTTGCATGCAACTGTTAGCGCTCCACTCATAATCTAGCCCAAAAAGGGGTAATAGGGAGATGAACCAGTAATAATTAAAGGGAGATGATGCAAAAAACTTCATCAAAATACATCTACCGATATATAATATACACTATATGCTATGATTATTTTTTGTGAAGAGTGGGATATTTCATTGCTTACTATCATGTTAGCAAATTATTAAAATAAATCAGAGATACTCCAGAGACATTCACAATGTGAAGAAAATAAATGTAATTTTATAATTATTTCTTTCATGTAATTGGCAAGAGTCCATGAGCTAGTGACGTATGGGATATACATTCCTACCAGGAGGGGCAAAGTTTCCCAAACCTCAAAATGCCTATAAATACACCCCCACCACACCCACAATTCAGTTTTACAAACTTTGCCTCCTATGGTTTGTGCTAGATTCCTACTAGATCAGTTTCCACTTCTTGGGCTTTTAAGAATGAAGCTTCTGTTGATCAGATTTGCAAAGCAGCAACTTGGTCTTCTTTGCATACTTTTACTAAATTCTACCACTTTGATGTTTTCTCTTCTTCAGAAGCAGTTTTTGGTAGAAAGGTACTTTAGGCAGCTGTTTCAGTTTGATTCTTCTGCTTATAATTTCAGGTTTTTTCATGATAAAGATTAAAACTTTTGATTTGGGTTGTGGATTAATTTTACAGCGGAATTGGCTGTCTTTATTTTTATCCCTCCCTCTCTAGTGACTCTTGGGTATTTGCTATCCCATACGTCACTAGCTCATGGACTCTTGCCAATTATATGAAAGAAAACATAATTTATGTAAGAATTTAACTGATAAATTAATTTCTTTCATATTGGCAAGAGTCCATGAGACCCACCCTTTTTATGGTGGTTATGATTTTTTTGTATAAAGCACAATTATTCCAATTCCTTGTTGATGCTTTCGCTCCTTTCTTATCACCCCACTTCTTGGCTATTCGTTAAACTGAATTGTGGGTGTGGTGAGGGGTGTATTTATAGGCATTTTGAGGTTTGGGAAACTTTTCCCCTCCTGGTAGGAATGTATATCCCATACGTCACTAGCTCATGGACTCTTGCCAATATGAAAGAAATTAATTTATCAGGTAAATTCTTACATAAATTATGTTTTTTGTAGCAGGGCTATTTTATATATCATTAAAGGGACACTGAACCCAATTTTTTTTTTCCGGGATTCAGATAGAACATGCAATTTTAAGCAACTTTCTAATTTACTCCTATTATAAATTTTTCTTCGTTCTCTTGCTATCTTTATTTGAAAAAGAAGGCATCTAAGCTAAGGAGCCAACCAATTTTTGGTTTAGACCCTGGACAGCACTTTTTTATTAGTGGATGAATTTATCCACCAATCAGCAAGAACAACCCAGGTTGGTCACCAAAAATGGTCCGGCGTGTAAACTTACATTCTTGCTTTTCAAATAAAGATACCAAGAGAATGAAGAAAATTTGATAATAGGAGTAAATGTGAAGTTGCTTAAAATTGCATGCTCTATCTGAATCATAGTAACATAGTAACATAGTAGAGGAGGTTGAAAAAAGACCGAAGTCCATCGAGTTCAACCTATACAAATCTAAAATATATACAAAAAGCTCCAGTTAAGCTTAAATAATCCCACTAAAAGGTAACCCATTTAATACTAGCAATCATATCCATGAATTTTGTTTATAGACAAAAATGTATCCAGACTATTTTTTAAATGTATCTAGGGTATTGGCATTCACTACCTCCTTTGGTAATGAGTTCCACAATTTTATTGCTCTTACAGGGAAAAAAACGTTGCAGGAGATTAAATCTCCTTTCCTCCAACCTTAAATTGTGACCTCTGGTCACAAACAATTTTCTTGGAATAAACAGAGCTTCTGCCATCTCTGTATATGGGCCTTAAATATATTTATATAAAGTAATCATGTCACCTCTTATGCGCCTTTTTTCTAAAAAAAACAGACCAAGTTTAGCTAGCCTCTCCTCATAGGTAAAATTCTCCAATCCCCTTATTAGCTTTGTGGCCCTTCTCTGAACTTTTTCTAGTTCTGCAATATCTTTTTTTTGCGATTGGTCCCCAGAACTGCACTCCATACTCAAGGTGAGGTCTTACCAGGGCTTTATATAGTGACAGAATTATGCTTTCCTCCCTTGAGTCAATGCCTCTTTTAATACATGCTAGTATCTTATTAGCCTTTGAAGCTGCTGCCCTGCATTGTGCACCCATCTTTAGCTTGTTATCTACGACTACCCCCAAATCCCTTTCCTCCTGTGTTTGGCTAAGTCTTGTCCCATTTAAATAATACGCTGCCTGCTTATTTGACTTCCAAAATGTAGAACCTTGCATTTTCCCGTATTAAATCTAATTTTCCATTTACCTGCCCATACTTCTAATTTTTGCAGGTCCCTTTGTAACGAAAGTCCATCCTGCTCTGACCTAATGACCTTACTTAACTTAGTATCATCTGCAAAAATAGAGATGTTGCTATTTAATCCTAGCTCCAAGTCATTTATAAAAATATTAAAAAGAATAGGGCCCAGCACTGATCCCTGGGATACTTCACTGATTACCTTTGTCCAATCTGAGTATGATCCATTTACTACTACTCGTTGCTCCCTATCTTTTATCCAGTTATTTATCCACAAACTAACATTTTCAGCTATTCCCAGTCAATTCATTTTGTGCATTAATCTCTCATGTGGCACTGTATCAAACAGCTTTGCAAAATCTAATATATCACATCAACTGATTGCCCTTTATCTATATTTTTACTTACTTCCTCATAGAATCTAATTAGATTAGTTTGACATGATCTATTTCTCATAAAACCATGCTGATTAGAACTCATAATCTTGTTTACATGAATATGCTCATCAATGTAATCCCTTATAATCCCTTCAAATTTCTTCCCCACTATTGATGTCAGACTAACTAGTCTATAGCTTCCTGGATCATCCCTACTTCCCTTTTTGAAGAGTAGCACCACATCAGCTTTACGCCAGTCCTTGGGTACCATGCCTCAGGATAATGTGTCTTGAAAAATTAAGAGTAGAGGTTTGTCTATAACAGTGCTAAGTTCCCTTAACACCCTTGGGTGTATTCCATCTGGGCCTGGAGTTTTATTTACCTTAATATTATCCAATTTTTTCCTGATATCCTCTATACATAACCCAACTAATGGTATGGGCTGGCATGTTCTATTTTGTTCTAAAGTATCATCCAATGGTTCCTCTCTTGTGTATACTGAAAAAAACTGGTTTAGTTTCTCAGCC
Organism: Bombina bombina; assembly: GCF_027579735.1. NCBI lineage: Eukaryota > Metazoa > Chordata > Amphibia > Anura > Bombinatoridae > Bombina > Bombina bombina. Next base: position 571,943,779 of record NC_069501.1, read on the forward strand.
TACTCCCTGTCACTGTTAATCATGCTACCGTCCCCGCATTTTAATGTACCTATATTGTCTTTCTTAGATTTTTTGCTATTTATGTACTTAAAGAACCTTTTAGGGTTAGATTTAGAATCCTTTGCAATTAATTTTTCATTTTCAATTTTGGCTAATTTGATAGCTTTTTTGCATGCTTTGTTACATTCCTTATAAATATGGAATTTTGAGTCTGTACTCTTTTCTTTGAATAATTTAAATGCCCTACATTATTTCCTAATTTCTCTTAACACATTTATATTCAGCCATATTGGCTTAGATTTTTTATTTTTATAACAATATTGTATTAGTTGATATGTATATTTATTTAACAAAGTTTTAAATGTTATCCATTTATCCTCTGTATTTTTATTAGAGAATACTATGTCCAAATGTATGTTATTTAATGATTTCCTTAAATCGTTGAATTTTGCTTTCTTAAAATTAAAAGTCTTTGTTAAACCTTTAAGACACTGCTTATGAAAAGAAATTTCAAATGTGACCATGTTATGATCATTGTTACCCAAATGTTCTTTGACTTCTATGTTTGATATTATATCTGTATTATTCGATAGCACTAAATCCAATATAGCGCTACTCCTAGTTGGCTCCTCTATTAATTGTGACAAGAAGTTATCCCTGAGAACATTTATAAATCTATCCCCCTTAGCTGAATTACTAGTTTCATTGGCCCAGTTTATATCAGGGTAGTTAAAATCTCCCATAATTACAGCACTGTTATTAGCAGCCTTACCTATTTGTATTAGTAGTTGAGTTTCATCCAGGTCACTAATGTTGGGGGGCTTGTAGCATGTTCCTAGTAATATTTTTTTAGGATTTTTCCCCCTACTCTTTATTTCCACCCACAGGGTCTCTACATTGTCACCTGTATCAGAAATATCTTCCCTTATTGTAGGTTTAAGATTAGGTTTAATATACATGCAGATTCCTCCACCCCTTTTATTATTTCTGTCCCTCCTAAATAAAGTATACCCCTCTAAGTTAACTGCCCAGTCATGTGAATCATCCCATCAAGTTTAAGTTCCCGAAAGAAAAATCTTGGGTTCAGTGTCCCTTTAAACCTAGATAGAAAATATTTCATTCATTGTATTTGGTGATCAGCTAAAAAGTTCTTACAAAAGAATTGCATAGTAAAATGATCTTAGATTTCTTCATATTTAGGGCTAGATTATAAGTGGAGCGCTAAGTATCGCTTGCGCAATATATATATTTACTGGGAACACACAGTTCCCATAGACCGCAATATAAGGGTACTTTTTAGTGCTGTTTTGTTTTCTAACACACCACACCCGCCAACTTCAAAGCCCCAAAACTGCCTAGTGCAGCTGTTTTTTTTTTTTTTTAAAACTAACAAATGTTTTTAATAAAAATCTATCTATTTTGAGGGCATTTGGGGCACCTATAGAAAATGAATCAGAGATCTAATCTCTAGTTAATTTTCTGAGTACTAATTGCTACCATGAGCTCGTGGTAGCAATAACCAGCCAATTGTAATGGCTGGCTGTTTATCGCATGCCCTTTTGCGGGAGTGCCATAATTTAGCGCTCTACTTGTAATCTAGCCCTTAAAGGGATATTCCAATCAAAATTTAAATACACATAGATGAATTACATCTTTGGGTAAAAACATATGTGCAATATACATGTATTGTCAAAAATGCTTCTAGTAAAAGTTATCACTGTTTTAGTGTTAACATTTTTTTATGCACGTGCATGTGAAGCATGGTTAGGTATTCTCAGTGCACCAGCATTTTAAATATTGCAGCTGCTCAGATCACCAATGAGGCTTGTATTATGTCAGCAATAAACAAATTGAGTCATTACCAGATGGTACAAGCACCTTAGGTTCTCAAGCAAGGGCTATGTTTAAAATGCTGGTGCACGGTGCATACTTACATACACTTTTGAAACAGCTATAGCTTCCATTAAAAGCATTTTTGCTAATACATGTATATTCCTAAAATGCTTCTACTTAAAAATGAAATACATCCATGTGGATTCCAATTTTGGCTGAAATGTCCCTTTAATCTGTATAAAAAGGACAATATTAATGTTTACTAACTATAGATTTTTATACATTCTTAGTTTAAAACAAAGAACCATGGGCATTATTTGTGGTTCTAAGATGAGCTGTTGCAATAAGCAGGGTCTGGTGAAACCCAGAGTATGCTGGCAAACTATCGGCTAGATTACGAGTTTTGCGATAATGAGCAGTTTTGTCTCACCGCTCACTTACCTACAGCGCTGGTATTACAAGTTTTTATAAACCTGTCGTTAAAAGACAAGAAGTGAGCATTGAGCAAAATTAAGTCAGCGGTGAGCTGGTCATACGCGCTTGTGCATGATTTCCCTATAGGAATCAACGGGGAGAGACGGCTGAGAAAAAGTCTAACACCTTCAAAAAAGCAGCGTAAAGCTCCTTAACGCCGCCCCATTGATTCCTATGGGGAAATAAAAGTTATGTTTACGCCTAACACCCTAACATGAACCCCGAGTCTAAACACCCCTAATCTTACACTTATTAACCCCTATTTGGCCGCTCCGGACACCGCCGCCACCTACATTATACTTATGAACCCCTAATCTGCTGCCCCCAACATCGCAGCCACCTACATTATATTTATTAACCCTTAATCTGCCACCCCCAATGTCGCTGCCACCTACATACACTTATTAACCCCTAATCTGCCACCCCCAAAGTCGCCTCCACTATAATAAACATATTAACCCCTAAACCGCCGCACTCCCGCCTCACAAACATTAGTTAAATATTATTAACCCCTAATCTGCCGTCCCTAACATCTACGCCACCTACCTACATTTATTAACCATTAATCTGCCGCCCCCAACGTCGCCGCCACTATACTAAATGTATTAACCCCTAACACCCCCTAACTTAAATATAATTTAAATAAATCTGAAGAAAATTACTATCATTATCTACAGTTTTTATTTATTTTAACTAGGTAGAATAGTTATTAAATAGTTATTAACTATATATTAACTAACTAGCTAAAATAAATACAAAAGTACCTGTAAAATAAAATCTAACCTAAGTTACACTAACACCTAACACTACACTATAATTAAATAAATTAACTAAATTAACAACAAGTAAATCATTTAAATTAAATTAGCTAAAGTACAAAAACAAACAAACACTAAATTACAGAAAATAATAAAAAAATTACAAGATATTTAAACTAATTACATCTAATCTAATAGCCCTATCAAAATAAAAAAGCCCCCCCCCCCCAAAAAAAAACCCTAGCCTAAACTAAACTACCAATAGCCCTTAAAAGGGCCTTTTGTGGGGCATTGCCCCAAAGTAATCAGCTCTTTTACCTGTAAAAAAATTACAACCCCCCCAACAGTAAAACCCACCACCCACACAACCAACCCCCCAAATAAAATACTATCTAATAAAATCTTAGAATTCTATCAGCCAATCGGAATCGTAAAGGTACCTTCATTCGTCTTTAGTCATCGGATGGAGAGAATGCTCTGCGTCGGATGTCTTGAAGATGGACCCGCTCCGCGCATGATGGATGAAGATAGAAGATGCCGTCTGGATGAAGACTTCTGCCCGTCTGGAGGACCACTTTGCTCGGCTTGGATGAAGATTTCTCCCGGCTTCGTTGAGGACTTCGGCCTGGCTTGGATGAAAACTTCTCCTGATAAGTCGATCTTCAGGGGGTTAGTGTTAGGTTTTTTTAAGGGTGTATTGGGTGGGTTTTATTTTTAGGTTGGGGTTTGGCCTTGCAAAAGAGCTAACTGTGCTTTTAAGGGCAATGACCATCCAAATGCCCTTTTAAGGGCAATGGGGAGCTTAGGCTTTTTTAGATAGTATTTTATTTGGGGGGTTGGTTGTGTGGATGATGGGTTTTACTGTTGGGGGGGTTGTTTGTATTTTTTTTTTTGCAGGTAAAAGAGCTGATTACTTTGGGGCAATGCCCCGCAAAAGGCCCTTTAAAGGGCTATTGGTAGTTTAGTTTAGGCTAGGGGTTTTTTTTATTTTGGGGGGGGGGCTTTTTTATTTTGATAGGGCTATTAGATTAGGTGTAATTAGTTTAAATATCTTGTAATTTGTTTATTATTTTCTGTAGTTTAGTGGGGTTTTTTTGTACTTTAGCTAATTTAATTGATTTAATTGTTGTTAATTTAGTTAATTTATTTAATTATAGTGTAGTGTTAGGTGTTAGTGTAACTTAGGTTAGGTTTTATTTTACAGGTACTTTTGTATTTATTTTAGCTAGTTAGTTAATAAATAGTTAATAACTATTTAATAACTATTCTACCTATAAAAACTTGCCTGTAAAATAAAAATAAATCCAAACATAGCTACAATGTAACTATTAGTTATATTGTAGCTAGCTTAGGGTTTATTTTATAGGTAAGTATTTAGTTTTAAATAGGAATAATTTAGGTAATGATAGTAATTTTCTTTAGATTTATTTAAATTATATTTAAGTTAGGGGGGTTAGGGTTAGACTTCGATTTAGGGGTTAATAACTTTAATATTGTGGCGGCAAAATTGGGGCGGCAGATTAGGGGTTAATAAGTGTAGGTATGTTGCGGCGACATTGGGGGCGGCAGATTAGAGGTTAATAAATATAATGTAGGTGTCAGCGATGTTGGGGGCAGCAGATTAGGGGTTCATAAATATAATATAGGTGGCGGCGGTGCCCGGAGTGGCAGATTAGGGGTTAAAAATGTTATTATAGTGTTTGCGATGCGGGAGGGCCTCGGTTTAGGGGTTAATAGGTAGTTTATGGGTGTTAGTGTACTTTTTAGCACTTTAGTTATGAGTTTTATGTTACTGCGTTGTACCATAAAACTCTTAACTACTGACTTTAGAATGCGTTACGGATCTTGGAGGTAGAGGGTGTACCGCTCACTTTTTGGCCTCCCAGGACAGACCCATAATACCAGCGCTATGGAAGTCCCATAGAAAAAATACTTTACGAAGTTTAAGTAAGTCGTTTTGCGGTAAGGCCAAAGAAGTGTGCGGTGACCCTAAACCTTCAAGACTCGTAATAGCAGCGGGCCTAAAAAAAAGCAGCGTTAGGACCTCTTAACGCTGCTTTTTTACCCTAACGCACAACTCGTAATCTAGCTGTAACAATATACAGTAGATTAGTCTTGTACACTGCTAAAAGAAGGGTAAATTTGTTCTCTTGATCTGCTATGTTGAAACCTCACTAAAGGTATACTGCATTTTTGTATGGAGAGGAAATGTGCACCTTACAAAAGTGCACAATACAATTTGTATTTTTAAAATCTTACAAAACGAATGTTTGAACCATTTACACAAAGATATTCAGAAAAAAACTGTATTGTTAAGGTGCATCTAAAATCATTACATTTTTCATCAAAAATCATATTTTATAAAAAATATAAAATTTGTGTGTAAATTACTCAGGAATAAATCATATTTAATATACACAGCATAAACCATAATTTAAGTACACTGGATGTGCAAAAATCACTTAGAAATGTGTACTTTTAAGTACAAAATGCAAAGCATAATTGTGTTTTTCATAAAATGGGCTGAATGTTGGTGTTCCATGGGTGTGTATATGAAATTGTCTCTCCAAGTCCAGTGTAATTCTGTAAAGACTTTTGCACTACAATTCTAAAAAAAACTTCTCGCCAACTAAAAGGTGGTGAGCTTTTCTCAAAACTTTTATAACCCTAATAGACAAACACATGCATAAAACATATAGGCGATTTAAAGACTCTATACGCAAAAAGCAATGTATTGTGATTTATACTGGCTACAGGATTTAATTTTTAAAATGTGGCCCCTGCTCACTGCTAAATTCACTCTACAGAGTTCACTTTCCCTTTCCAGCGAGCTCCATTACTTTCAATAGGAGACATCTCGCAACTCAAAGGGTTGTTGTAAAAAAGGACATCTGAACTTGCGAGTTTTCGATCATTGGGCTTATAGTGTTTAAAAGAGATGCATGCTTTCATATAGCTAAGTTTTAGCAAAGCAAACCTAGGCAAAAAGATAAATGTGTTAACAGAAGTAAAAAAAAATTAATTTTTTTTAATTATTTTTTTAAATATAGACTCCATCTAAATAAATAATGTATAGGAAAATATAACCAGTGCAATTCTGTAATTTCCACATTTCTTTGTATTTTAAAATATTTCCTTTGTTTGGACAACAAGTTAAACGTTAAACACATAGCGACATTTCTAGTGTTGCCACTCTTAATCATTCATTGCTGTGGACATTACAGAATTGTATTGAAGTAGAGGTATTGCAGAGACCTCAGCTGCTGAGAGGATATTGGAAATTTAGCATATCACAGGTGAATGAACTGGCCACTGCAATGGACCAATAAATATAAAAATGGCAAAGACTGGATTCAGAAGGCAAAGGTGTGTACACTATTCTTCTCCATCTCACCTATTAGGTCACTGTTTCTTGTCATGTCGAAAGGAAAGAGGTAAGTTGTGTCTGAAGGTATTTTTAGAAGTGATGGAGGATGGTGCAGCTGTATAGAAGAATGGAGAGGAAGTGGGAATACAAATGTGCAAAATGACAATGCAGGTGTTCCCTTGCCATTTGTTTCCTACTGTAGGTACCCTATGCATGGAGACTGTGTAGGAACCTCATGCATGCAGACTGTGTAGGAACTTCATGCATGCAGACTGTGTAGGAACTTCATGCATGCAGACTGTGTAGGAACCTCATGCATGCAGACTGTGTAGGAACCTCATGCATTCAGACTGTGTAGGAAACTCATGCATGCAGACTGTGTAGGAACCTCATGCATGCAGACTGTGTAGGAACCTCATGCATGCAGACTGTGTAGGAACTTAATGCATGCAGACTGTGTAGGAACCTCATGCATTCAGACTGTGTAGGAACCTCATGCATTCAGACTGTGTAGGAACCTCATGCATTCAGACTGTGTAGGAACCCTATGCATGCAGACTGTATAGGAACCCTATGCATGCAGACTTTGTAGGAGCCCTATGCATGCAGACTGTGTAGGAACCCTATGCATGCAGACTGTGTAGGAACCCTATGCATGCAGACTGTGTAGGAACCCTATGCATGCAGACTGTGTAGGAAACTCATGCATGCAGACTGTGTAGGAACCTCATGCATGCAGACTGTGTAGGAACCTCATGCATGCAGACTGTGTAGGAACTTCATGCATGCAGACTGTGTAGGAACCTCATGCATTCAGACTGTGTAGGAACCTCATGCATTCAGACTGTGTAGGAACCTCATGCATTCAGACTGTGTAGGAACCTCATGCATTCAGACTGTGTAGGAACCCTATTCATGCAGACTTTGTAGGAGCCCTATGCATGCAGACTGTGTAGGAACCCTATGCATGCAGACTGTGTAGGAACCCTATGCATGCAGACTGTGTAGGAACCCTATGCATGCAGACTGTGTAGGAACCTCATATATGCAGACTGTGTAGGAATCTCATGCATGCAGACTGTGTAGGAACCTCATGCATGCAGACTGTGAAGGAACTTCATGCATGCAGACTGTGTAGGAACCTCATGCATTCAAACTGTGTAGGAACCCTATGTATGCAGACTGTGTAGGAACCCTATGTATGCATGGAGACTGTGTAGGAACCTCATGCATGCAGACTGTGTAGGAACCTCATGCATGCAGACTGTGTAGGAACCTCAAGCATGCAGACTGTCTAGGAACCCTATGTATGCAGACTGTCTAGGAACCCTATTCATGCAGACTGTGTAGGAACCTCATGTATGAAGACTGTGTAGGAACCTCAGGCATGCAGACTGTGTAGGAACCCTATGCATGCAGACTGTGTAGGAATCTCATGCATGCACACTGTGTAGGAACCTCAGGCATGCAGACTGTGTATGAACCCTATTCTTGCAGACTGTGTAGGACCCTCAGGTATGCATATTGTGTAGGAAACTAAGGCATGCAGACTGTGTAGGAGTATATAGTTGACGAGAACCTTGGAACTCTTTTTTGGCAGCAGAACTCAACTTGAAACATTTATTGGACACTGTAGAACATTCTTTCAGTGTGGGAGCATATAGGATGCTAAAGTTGTGTAACATAGTATACTGGCTCTCTGTGTGGCCCCTGGCTGAATATGTGGGTTGTGCTCACCTGTCCTGTTTTCCTTTATTTGTTTAATACCCAAGCCTGGCTGATAATGTGTATAGAACTCTGTGCTGCAATGACTTACATTACAACTTTATGATAGAGCTATGAAGCCAAAACATCAGTCGTTCATCCCCTCCAACACAGATACCACCCCCTTAAGAATAAAAGAGAGGTAGGAAATGAGGGGAGAGGAAGAAGGATGAGAGAGAGGTATGGGGCAAAAGACACAGAAAGCTAAGGAGACAAATGTGAGGCAGAGACATAGGGATGGGGTATGTGACAGGGTGAACTAAGGAGAGAGATAGGAGAATAAGGCAAGATTAAATGGCTGTCCATTCAATTTACCTTCAGGATCCATCAGCAAGGCCCCTCAAATAACCTCCACCCAGTTCAGCCCAATGAATCAGATTTTCTAGAAGAAAGAGATGTGCGGCCAAAAAAAAAAAACAATAAGTACCCAAGATTCTATTATTCAGGACATATGCTCCATTTCAAACCCATCATTTGTTTCCACATAGCCAGAAACAAGAGCTAACCTCAGTGGTGTCCTATATTTGACGTATAAATTATGTTTTTGCTGAAAGTCTTTGATGCAGCAAATACAATCATAAATTTTGAAGACTTCTTGTTGTTTACAACAATTACATTTTTATTGGGAAAATTTTGTTTTGCTGTTAACACCCTACTTTTTCGTTAATTTGGTTGACTATATGAATTTCTTTATTTGGCTTAAGTGAATAATCATTACAAGTATACTTCATAATTCAACTTCTGTGGTTAATTAGTGGTATTAATTGGAATATGTTCTGTTTCCTTTATATGCTTGTAGATATTACAATTTCTATTTGTATGTGTTTTTTATATTTATTTAAAATAATGAAAAGTAATATAGAAAAAACAACATATTTACTCAGAAATTATTTTGAAGGGCCATGTAACACTAAGTAAATGCTAGAAAGATTGTGTATTCAAAACAAAGAATAATAATGAGAATAATTTACAGACATATTTTTAAGTTATATTAGTTGTTTTAATATTGAATAAACAAATGTAATGCTTTAGTGTCCTTAAAGCAATAAGTTCTGCCATGTTGTAACCTAGGGTTCTTTCTCTCCTAAGGCAAATGAGGAACAGTTCTAAATGAGTTTCTACATTGTGCAACCAACGACTTTGTCAAATATAGAAGTGTTCAGTCTGAAGTCTGCACTTCACTTCTAACATGAACTGGAAATCCCACTATTTTAAAAATTAAATTACAGCAAAAGGGGACAAAATAAATACTGTAATTAAAATATAGTGCAAAGTTATTTTACTACATTTAATTAAATGTGTTATAGTACAAATTTAAAATGATTAATGTCCCTTTAATTTGAATTAAAATTAAACTTCTGACAAACAAGTAAACCTGGTCTGTGAAATATTGGCGCAGTACAGCTCTAGAATACTATTGTAGTAAACTTTATCTCTGAAATTAGTACTTTTTCCATGTGCTGATCCCAATTTGAAAGCCAAAGGGCCAGTTTACGTGTGCAGCGTAAAATTGAGCTAACTCAAGCACGATATTTGCGCTCCACTCAAAATACCAGTGAACGTAAATGTGTGCTAGTATTTGTGGTAAAGCACAATGTGAATGCAAGCTCACGTTCACATTGCATGTAAGCTTTGCGCTCAATAGAGTGCTCTTCCATAGGCTCTAATGGGAGCTTCGTTCTCATACCACGAGACACGGCATGAGAACCTAGCGCAGCAAAGGGTGAAGGTCACACAGCTTTGGACAGCAAATTGAAATATATATGTATATGAATATATACATACATATATATATATAGACCTCTATGCAAAGGTACTTTTCAGTGTTGTTTCTTTTTCTAACACCCTACACCCGCTCACTTTCAGCCCTTAAAACTGCTTTATGCCGTTTTTATTTTTTTTTAAAAAAATGCTACATTGTTTTATTTTACAAAACCAACACTACACTATTTTGGGTGCAATTGGGGTACATTTAACAAATTAACTAGAGATCCATCAGCAAGGCCCCTCAATTAACGTCCACCCAGTTCAGCAAACTGGCCACCAGTGTTTGATTAGTAAAATGAATCAGATTTTCTAGGAGCAAGAGATGTGCGACCAAAAAAAAACAACAAGTACCCAAGATTCTGTTATTCAGGACATATGCTCCATTACAAACCCATCATTTGTTTCCACATAGCCAGAAACAAAAGCTAACCTCAGTGGTGTCCAGTCTAGCTTTCTAGTGCATATTAAAATGCTATTCTGGTGCCCTAATTAATTATTTTAATCTATAGCACTATATCATCTTCTGAAGTCATTCTCTAAATTTCATATAAAAAAATAAATAAATAATAAAAAACAACTATTATTGAGTGATTTTGTTTTTCATTAAGTTGTTTTATTACCACTTATGTATTTGTGATTTAATGTCTTTAATAAAATTTGTAAAAGTACTTTCAAAATTTCACTGTTGTATAACACTGTTCCTGTCAAATATAAGTATCAGACAATGCATTGTTCATCACTTTCAAGTGACAAAATTACAGTTATTATCTGCATTATCATAAGAATACATTTATATTTTCTTAACTATTTGGCTGTGGCAGAAAGCTTGAAAAATAATCACCTAGATTACGAGTTTTGCGTTAACAGGGGTGCGGTGCTAACAAGCAGTTTATGCTCACCACTCACTTACAGACAGCGCTGGTATTACGGGTTTTTACAAACCCGGCGTTAACCGCAAAAAAGTGAGCGAAGAGCAAAATTTTGCTCTACATCTCATCTCAATACCAGCGCTGCTTACGTTAGCGGTGAGCTGGTAAAGCATGCTCATGCATGATTTCCCCATAGGAATCAATGGGGGAGAGCCAGCTGAAAAAAACACCTGCAAAAAAGCAGCGTTTAGCTCCTAACGCAGCCCTATTGATTCCTATGGGGAAATACATTTTATGTCTACACCTAACACCCTAACATGAACCCTGAGTTTAAACACACCTAATCTTACACTTATTAATCCCGAATCTGCCGCCCCCGATATCGCTGCCACCTGCATTATATTATTAACCCCTAATCTGCTGCTCTGGACACCGCCGTCACCTACATTATAGTTATGAACCCCTAATCTGCTGCCCCCAACATCGCCAAACCCTATATTATATTTATTAACCCCTAATCTGCCACCTCCAATGTCGCCACAACCTAACTACATTTATTAACCCCTAATCTGCCGCCCACAACGTTGCCACCACTATAATAAAGTTATTAACCCCTAAACCTAAGTCTAACCCTAACCCCCCCTAACTTAAAGGGACAGTCTAGGCTAAAATAAACTGTCATGATTCAGATAGGGCATGTAATTTTAAACAATTTTCCAATTTACTTTTATCACCAATTTTGCTTTGTTCTCTTGGTATTCTTAGTTGAAAGCTTAACCTAGGAGGTTCATATGCTAATTTCTTAGACCTTGAAGGCCACCTCTTTTCAAAATGGATTTTAACAGTTTTTCACCACTAGAGGGTGTTAGTTCACATATTTCATATAGATAACACTGTGCTTGTGCACGTGAAGTTATCTGGGAGCAGGCACTGATTGGCTAAACTGCAAGTCCGTCAAAAGAACTGAAATAAAGGGGCAGTTTGCAAAGGCTTAGATACAAGATAATCACAGAGGTTAAAAGTATATTAATATAACTGTGTTGGTTATGCAAAACTGGGGAATGGGTAATAAAGGGATTATCTATCTTATAAAACAATAAAAATTCTGGTGTAGACTGTCCCTTTAAATATAATTTAAATAAATGTAAATTAAATTACTACAATTAACTAAATTATTACTATTTAAAACTACTTACCTATAAAATAAACCCTAAGCTAGCTACAATATAACTAATAGTTACATTGTAGCTGGCTTAGGTTTTATTTTTTTTTACAGGCAACTTTGTATTTATTTTAACTAGTTAGAATAGCTATTTAATAGTTATTAACTATTTAATAACTACCTAGTTAAATTAAAGACAAATGTACCTGTAAAATAAAACCTAACCTAGGTTACAATTACACCTAACACTACACTATAATTAAATTAATTACCTAAATTAAATACAATTAATTACAATTAAATAAAATTATCTAAAGTACGAAAAAAACCCCACTAAATTATAGAAAATAATAAAATAATTACAAGATTTTTAAACTAATTACACCAAATCTAATCCCCCTAACAAAATAAAAAAAGCCCTACCCTACACTAAATTATAAATAGCCCTTAAAAGGACCTTTTGCAGGGCATTGCCCCAAAGTAATCTGCTCTTTAACCTGTAAAAACAATTACAACCCCCCCCCCAACATTAGATTAGGTGTAATTAGTTTAAAAATCTTGTAATTATTTTATTATTTTCTGTAATTTAGTGTTTGCTTTTTTTTGTACTTTAGATAATTTTATTTAATTGTAAATAATTGTATTTAATTTATTTAATTATAGTGTAGTGATAGGTGTAATTGTAACTTAGGTTAGGTTTTATTTTACAGTTAAATTTGTATTTATTTTAACTAGGAAGTTATTAAATAGTTAATAACTATTTAATAACTAATCTACCTAGTTAAAATAAATACAAAGTTGCCTGTAAAATAAAAATAAACCCTAAGATGGCTAAAATGTAACTATTAGTTATATTGTAGCTAGTTTAGGGTTTATTGTATAGGTAAGTATTTAGTTTTAAATAGGAATAATTTAGTTAATTGTAGTAATTTTATTTAGATTTATTTTAATTATATTTAAGTTGGGGGGGTTAGAGTTAGACTTAGGTTTAGGAGTTAATAACTTTATTATAGTGGCAGCAACATTGGGGGCGGCAGATTAGGGGTTAATAAATGTAGGTAGGTGGCGGCGATGTTAGGGATGACAGATTAGGGGTTAATAATATTTAACTAATGTTTGCGATGCGGGAGAGTGGCGGTTAAGGGGTTTATATATTTTTATAGTGGCGTCGATTTCTGGCTCGGCAGATTAGGGGTTAAAATATTTATTTCAGTGTTTGCGATGTGGGGGGCCTCGGTTTAAGGGTTAATAGGTAGTTTATGGGTGTTAATGTACTTTTTAGCACTTTAGTTAAGAGTTTTATGCTACGCCGTTGGAGTGTAAAACTCTTAACTACTGACTTTAAAATGCGGTACCAGGCTTGACAGGAGAGGGTCTACAGGTCAGTTTTTGTCAGACTCGTAATACTGGCGCTATCCAAGTCCCATTGAAAATATAGGATACGCAATTGACGTAGGTGGATTTGCGGTATTTCCAAGTCTGGCCAAAAAAGTGAGCGGTGAGCCTGTCATTTCAAGACTCGTAATACCAGCGGGCGTTACAAAAGCAGCGTTGGTACCGGCCAACGCTGCTTTTTAAGCCTAATGCAAGACTCGTAATCTAGCCGAATGTGTTTCTGGTAGCCAGCTGGTTAAAACCTTTTTGTTTTACCTCCCATCACCTCAGTTACAATGTAGTTATTTAAACCAATGTTGCTGACTGCAAGTAAGTACTTTAATTTATCACGTTATATTCATTAATTTATAGCAAAGGGTCTCAGGATGTGGTCATTCATATTCCATGAGGAATAGGTTTAACCCTTCGAGTGCTAAGCATTTTCCCACCTGGGTGCTAAGCTGGATTTTAGGGTTTTTTCTTTTTTTAAACTTTTTTTTTTTCTTTTTTCAAATCCCCAAGGCTTAAACTGTTGGTAATGTTAGGCGACTACCTTTCCAACTGTGTCTTGTGGGTCTGCAGCTGCTTAGATGCCTGAGATACAGGCTTCTAAGCAGCATGCCCCATTTCCCTATACTGTGTATTGTAAATTTTCAATAAAGTTGCGCGGTGATGTCATCACGTTATTGAGCGTGATATCACCACACAAAACGTGAAGCCCCGGCAACGCCTGTCACTATGCAGGCCTGACCGCCAGGGTAGGAGCCGGTTGGAGCCCCCAGATCTCCCTCAAAGTGGAAGAGTGCTAGCGACGGCTCTGAGCCGTCGTTATCACCTGACAGACAATTTGCGATGGCTCAGAGCCGTCGTTAGCACTCGAGTGGTTAAAATGGTTGTGTTTCAAAGCACTTATATTGAGATAGATAGAGAGTGAGATTTGATTGTAATTGTAATGAGGAAAGACTTAATGGGACAGTCAAACTCTCATGATTCAGATAGGGCAAGCAATCTTAAACAACTTTCCAATTTACTTTTAGCATCAAATTTGCTTTGTTTAATTTGTATTCATTGTCAAAAGTTAAACCTAGGTAGGCTTACATGCTAATTTCTAAGCCCTTGAAGGCCGCCTTTTATCTCAGTGCATTTTGTCAGTTTTTCACAGCTAGATAGCGTTAGTTCATGTGTGCCATATAGATAACATTGTGCTCAGTCCTCTGGAGTTATTAATGAGTTAGCACTGATTGGTTAAAATGCATGTCTGTCAAAAAAACTGAGATAAGAGGCAATCTGCTGAGGCTTAGATACAAGGTAATCACAGAGGTAAAATGTATATTACTATAACTGTGTTGGTTATGCAAAACTGGGGAATGGATAATAAAGGGATCATATATCTTTTTAAACAATAAAACATTTCAAGTAGACTGTCCTTTAAATTAAACTGCAAGCAAGTATAAGAGACAGTACAGGCCAGCTTGCTAGTGTCGTGCTAAATTTTTCCACCCGAGTGCTGACTGCACTCAAAGTAAAAATTAGAGAGGCCAGATTAGCCTACATATTACAAGATGTTAGCACGCAAGCAAAAGACTTAGGAGTGCTAACTTCAAGATTTGAGACTCCCTCTACCCAGAGACTTCTAAAGGGCCTGTTTCAAAAAGCCTTATTAGTTATTGCTAACCCAAGACTGTGCTACAACAACTGTGCTAAAGCCGAAGGTCTTTAGGAATACTTCACATTCCTATGTTCTTCATATAGAAGACAATACTCTTTTTATTTAATATATATATATATATACACACAGTATATGATTATTTATTTGTTATATATATATATATATATATTCCTATACTTATATAAATAAAAAACAGATATAGACTTATAGAGAGACATTTACTGTATATACAGATATATACAGAAATATCTATCTAAAAATAAAAAGAACATAGGAATTTCAAGAATTTCCATTAAAACACCATAAAACATGTCTTAAAAATTAATTAAAATGATATTTCATTTTTAAATGCATTTGACTGGGAAGGGCTCAAAAGTGTCTATATGTATATATGTGTTTATATGCATGCACATACATAGTTACACATATAAACACATAAATATACATATGTATACACACCCACAAAAACACACACACACACACACACACACACACACACACACACACACATATATATATATATATATATATATATATATATATATATATATATATATATATATATATATATATACAGGGAGTGCAGAATTATTAGGCAAATGAGTATTTTGACCACATCATCCTCTTTATGCATGTTGTCTTACTCCAAGCTGTATAGGCTCGAAAGCCTACTACCAATTAAGCATATTAGGTGAGGTGCATCTCTGTAATGAGAAGGGGTGTGGTCTAATGACATCAACACCCTATATCAGGTGTGCATAATTATTAGGCAACTTCCTTTCCTTTGGCAAAATGGGTCAAAAGAAGGACGTGACAGGCTCAGAAAAGTCAAAAATAGTGAGATATCTTGCAGAGGGATGCAGCACTCTTAAAATTGCAAAGCTTCTGAAGTGTGATCATCGAACAATCAAGCGTTTCATTTAAAATAGTCAACAGGGTCGCAAGAAGCGTGTGGAAAAACCAAGGCGCAAAATAACTGCCCATGAACTGAGAAAAGTCAAGCGTGCAGCTGCCAAGATGCCACTTGCCACCAGTTTGGCCATATTTCAGAGCTGCAACATCACTGGAGTGCCCTAAAGCACAAGGTGTGCAATACTCAGAGACATGGCCAAGGTAAGAAAGGCTGAAAGACGACCACCACTGAACAAGACACACAAGCTGAAAACGTCAAGACTGGGCCAAGAAATATCTCAAGACTGATTTTTCTAAGGTTTTATGGACTGATGAAATGAGAGTGAGTCTTGATGGGCCAGATGGATGGGCCCGTGGCTGGATTGGTAAAGGGCAGAGAGCTCCAGTCCGACTCAGATGCCAGCAAGGTGGAGGTGGAGTACTGGTTTGGGCTGGTATCATCAAAGATGAGCTTGTGGGGCCTTTTCAGGTTGAGGATGGAGTCAAGCTCTACTCCCAGTCCTACTGCCAGTTTCTGGAAGACACCTTCTTCAAGCAGTGGTACAGGAAGAAGTCTGCATCCTTCAAGAAAAACATGATTTTCATGCAGGACAATGCTCCATCACACGCGTCCAAGTACTCCACAGCGTGGCTGGCAAGAAAGGGTATAAAAGAAGAAAATCTAATGACATGGCCTCCTTGTTCACCTGATCTGAACCCCATTGAGAACCTGTGGTCCATCATCAAATGTGAGATTTACAAGGAGGGAAAACAGTACACCTCTCTGAACAGTGTCTGGGAGGCTGTGGTTGCTGCTGCACGCAATGTTGATGGTGAACAGATCAAAACACTGACAGAATCCATGGATGGCAGGCTTTTGAGTGTCCTTGCAAAGAAAGGTGGCTATATTGGTCACTGATTTCTTTTTGTTTTGTTTTTGAATGTCAGAAATGTATATTTGTGAATGTTGAGATGTTATATTGGTTTCACTGGTAAAAATAAATAATTGAAATGGGTATATATTTGTTTTTTGTTAAGTTGCCTAATAATTATGCACAGTAATAGTCACTTGCACACACAGATATCCCCCTAAAATAGCTATAACTAAAAACAATCTAAAAACTACTTCCAAAACTATTCAGCTTTGATATTAATTAGTTTTTTTGGTTCATTGAGAACATGGTTGTTGTTCAATAATAAAATTAATCCTCAAAAATACAACTTGCCTAATAATTCTGCACTCCCTGTATATATATATATATATATATATATATATATATATATATATATATATATATATATATATATATATATATATATATATATATATATATATATATATATATAAAAATATAAATATATATATATATATATATATATATATACTGTATAGACACGTATTACATACAAACATACACATATTTTGACATAAATATATGTATACATTGGAGCCCTTTCCAGTCAAACACTTTGCCATATACCATATACTATGCCACATCCCTTTTTCATCTTTTAAAAACCTTTTTATTAATATTAAAATTATTTTTTTTCATTAAAAAGTGTTTTGGTGTATTTTGAGCATTTTACTTCAAGTCTCAAGTTTAGCTAAATATTCTAGCGCAGTTTCAGCTTACATTTGAATGCAACCTATAAGTTGCAGCTTGTAATATGAGCACAATCGCGATATCCATTGAAAGTATAGGATGCGCTACAGTGATATCACCCATGCTAACCCCTCTCTGGTAAATGGGATTAACCATGGACTTGTAATATCAAGTTGCGAACTAATGTTAGTGTGGTCCAGAAACATTGAATATTGCATCCCATGCTATCATTAGCACGCCACTTGTAATACTTCACTAAGAGGGCTAAATGGATGGATAGGACAGATCGGAAGACATTAAAGCATCATATATAAAGGAAAATGTATATGTTCTAATCTTTCAGATCATGTAATTCTAGCACTAGTGACCCTGCAACTCTATGTGTTTAACTTCTACAAAGGGTTAACCATATAGTCAAAGTACCACTTAGGAACTACAGAAAACATTTGGAAGTGGCCATTGAGAAGTCTAATAACCCAGCTGTGGGACTGCCACTGCTAATTGGCTCACTGTCAGTTTCCAATTAGAACTAGCTTTTTCTGTGGCTTCCAATGGTCACTAGTGGATTTTTTGCTGTCCTTTCTTGCATCGAAGAGTTTAACTGTAACTCAGATCCCAGCATTAACCCTGACCATGAATCTCACACTGGCCCCAGCACTAATTACACTCCATAACTCTAAGCCATACCTCCTAACATTTATCAGAGGCTCTTCAGGACAAGGAAGTCAGGGGACATGTGGGCAGTGGCACATCAGTGTTTGATGGGCAGAGACATGACATGAGGTTTGTTCTATAGGAAAGATCCTGCTGGTTGGGCCATGATGTGTCATCAACCAGACCAGGACAGTTTCAGGAAACTGGGACATGACTGGGGAAGCAGTCGGAGGTATAACGTATAGAACTCCTTCTCCACAAGATCTGGACTTTTGGGAGGTATGCTTATCCCAATACCTAACACTGACAAGATTATATCAAGATTATCAACCACAACGCAAGATATGAGTACAATTATCATATGATCACCACAAAAATAGTGGGAGACTGTTAGGGGACTGTACACTGGTGGTAGGTAGGGTTACACAATGGCTGTTACCCAAAGCTCTGCCTTAGGCCCATCTCTTGACTCAGCCATACATATTTATCACAAATGAGCAGTGAATATATACTTGCCAGTAACACACACAATATTATACTCACACCCTTTGACTTCAAGAAGCACACACAGAGCAGTGTTACTTACACCATTATGGGTTCCAGTAAAAAAAAATACACATTACACCAGTGGATTATACAATAACACACACAGAACAGTGCTTTAATACCCCCCCCCCCCCAGACTGCCAGTAATATAAGAGAGGGATTTTATTTTTTAACATCTATGGTTGCTAGTATGCATTGCTACTTTTAGGGTCCTATCTGTAATGCATAGAAGCAAAAGAAGGCATTCAAAAATTAGCAGCCACTAGACCTAAAAAGTGAAATAGAAATATGTGGATTTTATGGACAGCCTGTTAAAATACTGGACTGTCCAGTTGAATCCAGGACACCTGGTAACCACATAAGATCCCAACATGCACAAGATCTTTACCCCTAAACATTCTAGCTAGGAAATTTTGGTCAGGTATTTTGTAGCTGTGGTATTGCAGCAAGATACATTGCCTATACAATCTAGGGATGTAAATTGACAGTTCTACCACATGGAGGCCGAATTATCAAAGGTCTTGCAGCATAAATGATAATTTGATGACATGAAAATCAAGATGAGAAATACATGACTGATAAAAACTTACCAGCTTAAGTAGATGATAGGAGAATAGTTTTGAAAAAATGGATTCCAAAAATACTGATGAAAGAATGTGGAATAGTAATAGAGTGAATGTGAAAGTATGTTTACCTGCCAAGTTAAAACTGCATGTGTCATGGGATAGGCAAGGACCAAGGCTGTGGTGGACATTTTCCAAAGTACAGACCTTAGTGAAGGACACTACGTTTTTTTAATGTTATTAATTTGAAATTTACCGATTATTTACCTTCTTTGGAGGCGCTAGCCTGAGCTTTAGTCCACAGACATCAAGGCTAGCCACTGTCAAGTTAGTATAAAATTCACTTGCAGTTGTTATAAGTTGATGCCAATTAGGGGGAAATATGTAAAAGATAAGCCTTGAGAAGTCAGCTGGGTGCATTTCAAGTTCTGAAAATTAGACATTGCTCAGTTTTCAGAGCTAAAATTACATCAAAAGGGCGAAATTAAATAATGAAAATAGACTGCAAAGTAGTTTCATTTTGCATAACAAAACACTTTATATAAAAATCTCAAGGTGTTCCTGTACCTTTAACTTTTTTATTTTAAAGCAAAAATATTTAAAGTTTAAATATTGCTTACATATATATTTTGTTTGCGTCACATATATAGAAATTCCAGGTGAAATTGAACCAGTTTATAAAGCATATTTAGTAGTATTGCCTGGCCTTGCTAGTTGCTACATGCTACAGAGTGATTGTTGCTGGCTTCTAAATGGCCACAACTAAAGAAACAATATAAAAATACCTGAAACGGATTTTGATGGGATATCTCTGACTCAGAAATAGATATTTTGCTATCAAAATTACAGTTCTAAATGCTTTCAATACATTTTTTATGGTTATTTATTGCAATGCAGTGCCTAGTTGATTGTGAATGTATATATAATTATATTATAATAATGTCCCTAATCTGTTCCCTGTTCTGCACCTTTTTCTCTATTTTGCCATCACTCGTTTGCTCTGCTGTTTCTGTTCACATAATTTGAAAAACAGGACTGATAAACAGCTGTCTAAGGTCTGGTCAGTGTAGAAAAGGGAGGATTTGGCACTTTTGAGGCTTGATTGTGAATAGTCATTACCTTACCTCACAGAGAGCTCAGAGCTGTCAATCCCTGTCAGAAGCAGATCAGAGTCCCTTGTGTGTTTTTTTATTATTAATAGTGGCCAGACGCCCACTTTTCTTTCAGTTTGTGTTGGTTAGCTTAGGTTTTTCCACCCAAGTTTTCCCGCTTCTCAGTAGTGATGTCGCGAACTGAAAATTTTCCGTTCGCGAACGGCGGACTCGAACTTCCGCAACTGTTCGCGAAAGGGTGAACCAGGCGAACTGCCATTGACTTCAATAGGCAGGCACATTTTAAAACCCACAGGGACTCTTTCTGGCCACAATAGTGATGGAAAAGTTGTTTCAAGGGGACTAACACCTGGACTGTGGCATGCCGGAGGGGGATCCATGGCAAAACTCCCACGGAAAATTACATAGTTGATGCAGAGTCTGGTTTTAATCCATAAAGGGCATAAATCACCTAAAATTCCTAAATTGTTTGTAATAACGTGCTTTAAAACATCAGGTATGATGTTGTATTGATCAGGTAGTGTAAGGGTTACGCCCGCTTCACAGTGACAGACCAAACTCCCCGTTTAACGCACCACAAACAACCGCAAACAGTCCATTTGCACAACCACGAGATAGATAGATTTGATAGATACATAGATACATAGATTAGATAGATAGATAGATCAATAGATGCAATATACATTTGATAGATATGATAGATAGATTTGATAGATAAATAGATAGATTTGATAGATATATAATTTCCCAGACAGAGAATTACAAGACGTGCGGTCTGGGACCCATGGTAAGGTTCCCAGAGGCAGTTGCAGTGCCAGGGGATGTGTATATGGCATGGATTTTAGGAACCGGGAGAAATGGAAAAGATGCTTGGTCGATCCTCCTACTTCAAATTTGGGGCACTGCGCGTGCAAGCTACTGTGCCACCAGATATGAGTGGTGTGTTAAGTAGTACTATTCTGATCAGTTTAATACCTGTTACTCCCCCTATCAGGGGACGTGTATATGGCATGGATTTTAGGAACCGGGAGATGGAAAAAGATGCTTGGTCGGTCCTCCTACTTCAAATTTGGGGCACTGTGCGTGCAATCGTGGCCGGACTTTTAGCCGACGGACATTTGGCTGACGGACATTTGGCCGACAGACATTTGGCCAACGGACATTTGGCCGAAACACAAGTGGCTGTCACAAAACAGTCCGGCCACGAGATAGATAGATTTGATAGATAGATACATAGATTAGATAGATCAATAGATGCAATATACATTTGATAGATACGATAAATAATTAGATAGATTTGATAGATAAATAGATAGATTTGATAGATATATAATTTCCCAGACAGAGAATTACAAGATGTGTGGTCTGAGACCCATGGTAAGGTTCCCAGAGGCAGTTGCGGCGCCAGGGGACATGTATATGGCATGGATTTTAGGAACCGGGAGATGGAAAAAGATGCTTGGTCGGTCCTCCTACTTCAAATTTGGGGCACTGCGCGTGCAATCTACTGTGCCACCAGATATGAGTGGTGTGTTAAGTAGTACTATTCTGATCAGTTTAATACCTGTTACTCCCCCTATCAGGGGACGTGTATATGGCATTGAATTTATTAACCGGGAGATGGAAAAAGATGCTTGGTCGGTCCTCCTACTTCAAATTTGGGGCACTGTGCGTGCAATCGTGGCCGGACTTTTAGCCGACGGACATTTGGCCAATGGACATTTGTCTGATGGACATTTGGCCGAAACACAAGTGGCTGTCACAAAACAGTCTGGCCACGAGGTAGATAGATTTGATAGATAGATACATAGATTAGATAGATCAATAGATGCAATATACATTTGATTGATATGATAGATAGTTAGATATATTTGATAGATAAATAGATAGATTTGATAGATATATAATTTCCCAGACAGAGAATTACAAGACGTGCGGTCTGCGACCCATGGTAAGGTTCCCAGAGGCAGTTGCGGCGCCAGGGGACGTGTATATGGCATGGATTTTAGGAACCGGGAGATGGAAAAAGATGCTTGCTCGGTCCTCCTACTTCAAATTTGGGGCACTGCGCGTGCAATTGTGGCCGGACTTTTAGCCGACGGACATTTGTCCAACGGACATTTGGCCGAAACACAAGTGGCTGTCACAAAACAGTCCGGCCACGAGATAGATAGATTTGATAGATAGATAGATAGAAAGATACATAGATTAGATAGATAGATCAATAGATGCAATATGCATTTGATAGATACGATAGATAGATTTGATAGATAAATAGATAGATTTGATAGATATATAATTTCCCAGACAGAGAATTACAAGACATGCGGTCTGACACCCATGGAAAGGTTCCCAGAGGCAGTTGCGGCACCAGGGGACGTGTATATGGCATGGATTTTTGGAACCGGGAGATGGAAAAAGATGCTTGGTCGGTCCATCTTCTTCAAATTTGGGGCACTGCGCGTGCAATCTACTGTGCCACTAGATATGAGTGGTGTGTTAAGCAGTACTATTCTGATCAGTTTAATACCTGTTACTCCCCCTATCGGGGGAGGTGTATATGGCATGGATTTTAGGAACCGGGAGATGGAAAAAGATGCTTGGTCAGTTCTCCTACTTCAAATTTGGGGCACTGCACGTGCAATCGTGGCCGGACTTTTAGCCGACGGACATTTGGCCGACGGACATTTGTCCGATGGACATTTGTCTGAAACACAAGTGGCTGTCACAAAACAGTCCGGCCACGAGATAGATAGATATATAGATTAGATAGATAGATCAATAGATGCAATATACATTTGATAGATATGATAGACAGATAGATAGATTTGATAGAAAAATAGATAGATTTGATAGATAGATAGATAATTTCCCAGACAGAGAATTACAAGACATGCGGACTGGGACCCATGGTAAGGTTACTTCCTTTTGCACAATCGAGTACAGGTTGGGGATTGCCTTTTGTGCAAAGAAATTTCGGTCGGGTACCTTCCACTGCGGTGTCCCCTATCAGGGGATGTGTATATGGCATGGATTTTAGGAACCGGGAGATGGAAAAAGATGCTTGGTCGGTCCTCCTACTTCAAATTTGGGGCACTGCGCGTGCAATCTAATGTGCCACCAGATAGGAGTGGTGTGTTAAGTAGTACTATTCCTATCAGTTTATTCCTGTTAAGTGTCTTTTTTTTTGTTTGTTTTTGAAGCCACAGTGCAGCACCAGAGGCCAGAAAAATTTGGCATGTACACATGCCTGAAAAATTAGGTATTGTTGCAGCCGCTGCTGTAGCAGCGGCCAGAAAAAATAATGTTTGTTTCCCAGGCAGAAAGTGCCCTAAAACATTGCGGCTTGAACCCTAGTTGGTGGCGGATAAGTCACGCAAGTCATCCGGCATTTGAAGATAAAATACAGCAGCGTGTGGACCATTTTTAGCCCAAGGCAGCTCATCTCATTAGGCCTTTTTTACTCGAATGTATTGCCCAATGTCAGTCCCTTCGGGATCCATCCCTCATTCATCTTGATAAAGGTGAGGTAATCTAGACATTTTTGACCTAGGCGACTTCTCTTCTCAGTGATAATACCTCCTGCTGCACTGAATGTCCTTTCTGACAGGACACTTGAAGCGGGGCAGGCAAGAAGTTCTATTGCAAATTGGGATAGCTCAGGCCACAGGTCAAGCCTGCACACCCAGTAGTCAAGGAGTTCATCACTCCTCAGAGTGTCGAGATCTGCAGTTAAGGCGAGGTAGTGTGCTACCTGTTGGTCGAGTTGTTATCTGAGGGTGGACCCCGAAGGGCTGTGGCGATGCATAGGAGTTAAAAAGCTCTGCATGTCCTCCATCAACAACACGTCTGTAAAGCGTCCTGTCCTTGCCAGCGTGGTCGTGGGATTCGGAGGATTACTTTCAACTCTTCCCCTGTTAGATTCACGTTGTGCTGTGACATCACCCTTATACGCTGTGTAAAGCATACTTTTTAATTTATTTTGGAAATGCTGCATCCTTTCCGACTTGTCGTAATTCGTTAACATTTCTGGAACTTTATGCTTATACCGGGGGTCTAGTAGCGTGGACACCCAGTACAGGTCGTTCTCCTTCAGCTTTTTTATACGTGGGTCCCTCAACAGGCACGACAGCATGAAAGACTCCATTTGCACAAAGTTGCATGCCGAGCTACTCATATCCCGTTCCTCGTCCTCAGTGATGTCACTGAAGGTATCTTCTTCCCCCCAGCCACGTACAACACCACGGGTACCAGATAGGTGAAAACGAGCACCCTGGGATGCCTGTTGTGGTTGGTCTTCCTCATCCTCCTCAAAGCTACATTCCTCCTCTGACTCCTCTTCCTCACAATCCTCTTCCAGCGTTGCCGCAGGTCCAGCAAGCGATGCTGATAAGGCTGTTTCTGGTGGTGATGGTGACCAAAACTCTTCCTCTTCCTCTTCACGCTCATCTACGGCTTGATCCAGCACTCTTCGCAGGGCATGCTCCAGGAAGAAAACAAATGGTATGATGTCGCTGATGGTGCCTTCAGTGCGACTGACTAGGTTTGTCACCTCCTCAAAAGGACGCATGAGCCTACAGGCATTGCGCATGAGCACCCAGTAACGTGGCAAAAAAATTCCCAGTTCAGCAGAGGCTGTCCTAGCACCCCGGTCATACAAATACTCGTTAACGGCTTTTTCTTGTTGGAGCAGGCGGTCAAACATTAGGAGTGTTGAATTCCAATGTGTCGGGCTGTCGCAAATCAAGCGCCTCATTGGCATGGTGTTTCGCTGCTGGATATCGGAAAAGTGCGCCATGGCCGTGTAGGAATGCCTCAAATGGCCACATACCTTCCTGGCCTGCTTCAGGACGTCCTGTAAGCCTGGGTACTTATGCACAAAGTGTTGTACGATCAGATTACACACATGTGCCATGCACGGCACATGTGTCAACTTGCCCAATTTCAATGCCGCCACCAAATTACTTCCGTTATCAGAAACCACTTTGCCGATCTCCAGTTGTTGTGGAGTCAGCCACTGATCCACCTGTGCGTTCAGGGCGAACATGAGTGCTGGTCCGGTGTGACTCTCTGCTTTCAGGCAAGTCAACCCCAAGATGGCGTGACACTGCCGTATCCGGGATGTGGATTAGTACCTGCCTAGCTGGGGGGGTGCCGTTGATGTGGAGCAAGACGCAGCAGCAGAAGAGGACTCAGCCGAGGAGGTTATGGAAGAGGATGGAGTAGGAGGAGTAGAGGAGGTGGCACCAACTCCTCCTCTGCATTCCATGCTTGGCAGCCATCAGCAGGTTTACCCAATGCGCAGTGTAGGTGATATACCTGCCCTGACCATGCTTTGCAGACCAGCTATCAGTGGTCATATGGACCCTTGCCTCAACACTGTGTGCCAGACATGCCATTACTTCCTTTTGCACAATCGAGTACAGGTTTGGGATTGCCTTTGTGAAAAAAAATTTGTCCGGGTACCTTCCACTGCTGTGTCCCAATAGCTAAAATTTTTTTGAATGCCTCAGACTCCACCAGCTTGTATGGTAAAAGCTGGTGGGCTAAGAGTTCAGACAAGCCAGCAGTCAGACGCCGGGCAAGGGGGTGACTTTGTGACATTGTCCTTGACAGACACCTGACTGTGGGCAGATGAGCAGGAACTGCTCCGGAAGAGAGACCGAGTGGCGGGTGGTTGAGAGGGGGCAAGGAGGACAGCAGTGGTTGACGTGGCTGAAGATGCTGGACCAGGAGGAGGATGGCGGCTTTGAGTTTGTGTGCTGCTTCTACTAATGTGTTGATCCGATAGGCGTTTGTTATGTGTGATCATGTGCCTTCGCAAAGTAGTTGTACCTAGGTGGGTGTTGCACTTCCCACGACTCAGTTTCTTTTGGCACAGGTTGCAAATGGCATCGCTGTTGTCAGAGGCAGACACACAAAAAAAATGCCACACTGCTGAGCTCTGCGATGATGGCATTCTGGTGGTGGCAACAGCATGCGTTGATTGGCGTGCTATCTGGATGACCCCGGGTGCCGATGCATGCTGTCTGACTGTGCCACTAGCTCCTTGCGACGACCTCCCCCTGCTTCCAACTCGTGTCCTCCTCCTCCTCTCTGTCTCCCCATCTCAACTTTCCCCCTGTTCTTCTTCTCTTCTAGCGTGTACCCACGTGACATCCATGGACGCATCGTCATCATCAACCGCTTCACTTGTATCTGACAAATCAACAAAGGAAGCAGCAGTGGGTACAACATCATCATCATCACACCGTACGTCCATGTCTGTAATTTTATGTCAAGGTATATGTGAGATTAATAAATATATATTTTGACCATATATTTCAAGATTAATAAATCTGTATCTTTGATCAGATATTTTCACTGATCAGTAGAAAATAACTCATTGCATTCAGAACTGACTTCAGACAGGTTTAGTTCTCCCCCACTTCTTCAATTGCACAGGAGACATTCTTGGCTAAAAGTAGAACAAAGGATTGTTTCTGGGAGATCTCACACACTCAATATGCTAAATTATGCAATTGTATAATTTAGCAAGGAAATGGAAACTAACACAGTTTCAGGATACAGGCCCATATATGGATTTCCTCCAAGGAAGATGCTGATCCGTCTGAAGAGATGTGAAAAATGCAGGCATTTTTCAAAAGGGACTGGTAATTAGCACAGATTTGTTTGAGTGGCTCATGCTGTGTGATTACTAACCCTGGAAAATACCAGATGTGGTGATTAAGATAACACAGAGAAAACACAGACAAATGCTAAGGTGTGACTCTGAACATACAACACACAATGAAGGCACATGGCTTACATTATGATTTCAAAGCAACTGTAGTTAGATTTCAAATAAAATATACTAGGAAAATAAATACAAGACATGCATATTTTGAAAGCATGAATATCTTAGCCTCTGTGTGTTTAAGAACATGAATAGATGTTTATGGACCTGAAGAGAAGTGATCATTAACATTTATTTTTATTTCAGATCGACATAAACAGGATTTATGTATTCAGGAAGAAATACACAGAAATGTCACATACTATATCTGGGTGAATGCAGTATATCAGGAGTTTTAAATACTACCAATCTGGAGATATAAAAATAAGCTGTTATTTGCAAAGAAATGCCAGAATACTGATAAAATTATAATGCATTTTAAGCTAATAATTAGCAGTATTAAATTACCTTAATATAATAAAATGTTAATAATATAACATATTTGGTATCAGAATAATCAGAAAAAATAACCTAATATTAACCGTCTGTAATTGGGGTTATATATGATTAATGCAGAGAGTGTGATCTAATTAAATAACCATTTTATGAAAATTTTTTTAACTTGCTTAAAAATGTTAGAAATGGTCTTGTTGTATTTGTTTGTTTGTACGTCTGCTGCCACCTAGTGTTATGATGCGGAATTGCAACCATGAGATGATTGGTTGTTGCAAAGAATGCATTTCCTTGACAACACTTTTACCAAATAAACCAATCCATGTTCAGTTGCAAAGAACCACTCCAAGACAAGGCCGTGGGCGTTTCCAATATTCACCAATGACTGATAAATAATCAAAAAGGGGAGGGGTGAGATCAGATGATTTAAACCCCAGCATAGAGATTAAAAAGGTTGTTGTGTTGACTGATCCAGAAAGGAATAACTGCTGCAGTTATTATTAAAGCACACACCTACTATTGGACTCCATATGGCTTATCCCCAATTTTGAAATTTCTGAGGTGAAATTGGACCTGTTGAGAAAACATTGGAAACCGGATATCGACTGGTTTATTTGGTGATGTATACAAGGTTTTTGTAAGATAAGTTATATGCATAGCCACTACAGTAAAATTACAATTTTTGAATTGGAAAGAACAAATTGGGCTTTTAGATTGTATTATATAACCTTAAGTAGCTCTTGGCCTGCCTGTTTGTATGCAAGCATTTAAAGTAAACATTTATTATTGCTGTATGTAGCAGAGTTAAGGAAATATTTCAAGTTAGCATTTCATAGCCTATGTATTGTTATATTAATCCCAATCTTAAATTGTTTATCTATGCAAATATATAATAATAATTCAGAAGTGTATATTGTATTTTAAATTGCTAGTCACAGCCAATATATTGTATTGTTGTTTAAATCTGTGTCTGATTGGCTAAGTAACTCATCTATGCAAGTTCTGATATTGTCAGTTAATTTTGTATTAGGATAAATTGCAGTTAAATAGCAGAATATATATATTATCCTATTGCTTAAGAGCACAGTTTAAAATTGTATTGCTTGGATGTTAAAAGATTTGTAAATAAGGCTGGTTTTTAATATAAGCGTGTATGAATTTTGCATAGCATATTTAAATAGTTTTCAAACGCATATAATATTATTTAATTTCCTTTTATTGCAAATATATTTCAATATGTTCATGGATATTAACTAAATAAAAGAATTCAGATATTTATATTAATTGTATGGTCTAGTAGATGCATGGTTGATTAGGGTTTCTATTTTTAAGGAAAATTATCATTTGTATTGTGTTAATAACCCTGCCCCTAAGCTGAGATATTATTTGGATAGCACTACTAAGATTTTCATAAATATACTGACATAATAATTGGAGGCACTGCTGAGATTTATTAATATTCCATCATATTTGATATAATATATTTATGATAGATAGAAATTATTATAAAAGAGAGAAAAACTTTCATATTTCGATATTAATATTTTGAAGATATAATTTTTGAAGAGTTGAAATATTGATTTTCATATTTCGAGATTGATATTAATATCTTGAAATATTATTAAAGATTAATTTTTGAAAGATTAATAAAAAATATTAATGTTTCATATTTAAAAATTTATCAAAAATATTATTTTTTCATATTTTCAAAGTTAATCAAAAATATTAATTTTTCATATTTCGAAATATTAATTTTTCATATTTCAAAATTAATAATATATATTTTTTTTTTTAAATATAAAATTTTTCTTTCTTTTTATTGGCAAAAATTGTATTAGCGTTTTAGTTAAATAAATACTAAACCAATACAATAATGTCTGTAGCCAGAAGTGACTCATTTAATTCTATACATAGCGATGAAATTGGTCCCATTACAATACCCATTACTAAAGGTCAGGTCCTTAAGAAAGATATCTTAAGTTACATTAAAGGGAAGTTAAATATTGCTGGTGAATTAAATGATTTTGTGGATATGCTTGAAACTAGGGCTAAAAATATTACCGTTAATAATAATATGTGGAATGAAAAGAATGAATTCTTCCAAGAATTGTTAATAATTAATCAATGCAAAACTCCCAAAAAGCAAGAGGAACTAATACTAAAATCTTGGCCCCTGTTAATATGCATTATTGACGAAATGTCGTTTTGTGTCACAGACAAACGATTGCAAATACAGGAGCTAGAAAATAGTATTCGTTCCTCACGTAGACGCGAAGAGGGTTTAAAAATAGCCAAAAATAAAATGGATGAATTTGCCCAAAACCTAACCGCCTTAGATAAACATAATACAGACTTAATCGCGCAGATACAAGATTTAAATAAACAGCTTGCGCAAAGCCAGAGAGAATTAAGCGATTTAAAAAGGTCATATCGCCATAATGAAAACCCTTATATTAACAGGGAGAATAATGCAGATAATGCTAACTCCTTTAGCGAACGCGTCAGGGACGAGGTACAAAAATATATAGAACAATATAGACAAACGACCCCTAACGGGTCAGAAATAGATTTCCCGAATAGACAATCCCCTCAGGATGTAAATCCAGAGGATTGCTGTAGCGCAGCTGGCGTTTGCTGTAGCGCAGCTGGCGTGGGGGATTGAAACTCTAACAGAGAATCCCAAAATAATTCTAATAAAGTATACGATTCCCATAAAATAATCACCTTCGTACAACGCGCAGTACCTATATTCTCCAATAAGGGAACAACATCTGTAATTGATCATTTACAGGCTTTTGAAAATGCGTTAGCTATAATGAATGTTACAAGTGAGAAATTGAAAATTGAATTTCTGCCCTGGGTATTTGACAGTAAGCATCACAAATTCTTTGCTTCACTAAAGGATATGAATATTCATTCCTGGAATGGGGTAAAACGACAATGCAGAAAAGAATTCGGGCAATATCGCACTAAAACTGCCACGAAAATAGCGGTATATGGTTTAAAGTGTCGTGCGAATCAGAGTCCAATCGAATTCCTTTCTGTATTGAAAAATGCGTACAGTATGGCTGAAGATAATCCCAGATTTGATGGCTCAGAATTTGTAAATTTATTTTTTGAAGCACTGCCTACACCCATCAAAATTAACTTAACTAGAGATTTTGATGAGGACTGCTCATTGGAATGGCTGATCAAAGAGAGTACAAAGTTATACTCTATTCAGCAGTCCAGTGAGCAGGGGGTTAAAAAGGAGTCAAAACCCAAAATTGTGGCAGAAACTAGGGTGTCACCTAGCCCCCTCAATTTGGAGTCTAAAAAGAGAACTTATGCAGAGGTGGCCAGTCAAAACAGGCCATCTCCACAGAGGTTTAATTCTGCCCCTCCCCCTACACAGGTTGAGGTGCAGGGAGACTATAACCAAAGTGGGGGACATAATCAGGTGAATAATTACTCACAAAGAGAATACTCACCAAATAATTGGTATCCGCGCAAGGGTAGATACAATAGACGGCAAAGATATTGTCAGGGTAACCAGACACCCCAGGTATATAATGCTCCCCAAAGTACTAATACTGAACAAGCTGAACCCCAGGGGCAACCACGCCAGAATAGAAATAGCGGCCCTGATTCTGAGGGAACCCAATGGTCCAGGAATCAGTACAATGGGGCACCAAGAGATAGGCCCAGGGGTAGAGGTAACTTGTACAATCAGGTAGATATGCTGTTTACCCAGTTAAATCGGTTGAGCAAACAAATCGCTAATATGAGTCAAAAATCTACGGCTCAGCAACCGAACAAAACTTTTTTAGGGGTACAGCCAG
This sequence comes from Bombina bombina, assembly GCF_027579735.1. Taxonomy (NCBI): domain Eukaryota; kingdom Metazoa; phylum Chordata; class Amphibia; order Anura; family Bombinatoridae; genus Bombina; species Bombina bombina. The sequence goes on from NC_069501.1 coordinate 571,975,175, forward strand.
TGGTCAGCAGTGGACCACAGGCACAGTCATAAATACTGCAGTATCACCTGAAGGGGAGGGGAAAGATATGCAAAATGTAATAATAAATATCAATGATACTAATCATGTTATCTCCACACAAACCGGAAACGGACAAATTAGCTGTGACGATGAGCGACCTCATCCGGGAAAAATTAACAAACCTCTTCCTTTGCAGCACTCTCTTAACCTTGTTTCCACAGATGCAGTACAAAAGAATCTAGCCAACCCTGTAATAGAGGAAACAGGTAGGTATGGGGTTTCTTCGACATCGGAAAGCATGGCAAACTCAGGTAACACGTGGCGAAGCCCACAAATGTATGATAACGCCAACTTTATGTGTGAAATGGTAGAAACTGCAGGAAGATATTATGTATTAGTTGAGCTGCAAGATTCAGTCTCCAACCCTATCAGGGGATTAATTGACACTGGATCTCAGGCAACTATCTTATCCCACAAGTACTACACACAGCTAAATGAGCTAACACCCCACAAACCTAAAATAAAAGAATTTGACGGTTCTCTAATAGGTGTTGGGGGTGACTCCCTAAAAGTCTACGGAACTGCCTGGTTAAAATTTAAATTGGGGAACAGGGTCATAAGACACCCTGTCATTATAGTGGATCTGCCAACTGATCGTTTAATTATTGGTAGTGATCTCCTGAAGCGATTAAGCACCATAATTGATTGCATAAATAATGTAATTTGGTCACAAGTTAAACGGCCTATCAATTATGAAAAATTTGGTATATCTCGCGCCCGACATAGCTGTCACGTGGTGGAAGAGAAACCAGATGCTGTGGAGATTCATTTCAGGAATAACTCTGTACCTGAAATCACTATTCTACAAATAGATGATCAGACTTCTTTTAGGGGCTCTGATGGTAATACTTTTAAAATTTCACCTGGAAAGATAGCAAATTTTTCCCTAGATGGCGATGTATTAACCATATCACTCCACAAGGGGGATCATAAAATCCCTAAGGGGGGAGGCCACGCTCAATACCTCACAGGGATTGAGAGAGTTAAAGAGGATCTATTTATCCCTATACAAGTACATGACCTTGGTAAAACCAAGTATGCCAAAATAAACTTAAAACAGGAAGCTAGCTATATAAGTGAAGGTTTATTAGCGCAAATAGCTGAACCTAAAGTGATTAAATATCTTTCTCCCCAAGACCACAGTGTCAACGGCCTGGATGACAGGTCTGAAAGCTATAACATCACAGTTAAGTGCTTATTATCTATCTCTATTGGTAATGAGGCAGTGAAGCACCTGTTTTTAGTTTTAAATACTCCCCATAATCAAATATACATTGGCAATGATATCTTACATAGATATGCCATACAAATAGATTTGATTAACTCTTGCCTCTGGAGCAGGTTAAAGGGGGACCCTGAAGTATTTCAGGATGAAAATGCAGCCCTGAAGTCAAACCAGCAATTGCCATATGCTGTGAATATACAGGTATCTAGCGATGTTATAATTCCTGCTGGGGCTGATAAATTTCTTTTACCCTTACAGGTAAAGAGAGGTCAGAAATTAAAAACTTCTGAAACACTAATTTGCCTCTCCCATAGAATACAAAATCTGGGTGTCACAGTAACCTACACTCCTATGGTAAATATTGGAACTGTCCCCATACATATTATTGTGCATAACATGACCCCACAGGATATAACATTATCCAAGGGAACCACCATAGGATATGCACTGGAATCAAGTTATTACACTTTTGGATTCCAGAATTACACTTTTGGATTCCAGAATAATGTAATTGGGCTAATACCTGAAGGATACTTAACTGAAGAACAATTAATAGAACAATCCTTTGCATCTATGCCAGAGGGTCTATTTAATATTCAGTTCATTTATCCCTTCAGCTCAGAGGAAGGCATCTGTAAAATTGAAGAAGCCTCTCTAGTGTTTGATCAGCCAATCAAACAGCAAGATTACCCCAATACCCAGAGTCATGGGAGCAATGTAAATTATAATCAAGGGGATCTCACCTCTAGGCTGGAAGAAGCCTATGAAATAGGACAGCCTGAAATCTTTCCAGGATTTCAGCAAATAGTCGAAGAGCAAATATCCTTAGCTAATGGCTGTTCCAGGGATGATGAACGCCAACAGCTGCGAGAACTCCTGATGGAGTACAAGGATATTTTTGCTAAGGATTCTTATGACTGTGGTACTACAGACTTGCACATTGCAAGAATACAAACAGATCCCGATGCACCACCTGTATTTGTCAAACAGTACAGACTTCCCTTAGCCTCATATGATTCTCTTGCAGAGATCATAAGGAATTTGGAAGAAAGAGGTATTATCAGACAGGTGCACAGCTCTTATAATAATCCTATTCTAGGTGTCCTTAAGCCCAATGGACAATGGCGTTTGTGTGCTGACTTAAGACAGCTAAACAAACGAGTATACATGTCTGGTTGGCCTGTACCATACATTGACCAGTGCCTAGCACAAATGCAGGGATCCAAAATATTCACTGCCATTGATTGTGCACAGGGATACTGGACCATAAAGGTACATGAAGAGGACCAATATAAGCTGGCGTTCTCTTTCCAAAAGGTCCAATATGCATTCCAGAGACTTCCATTTGGATACATAAATTCTAGACACGAATTTGCTGTATTCATGCATAAGGCTATGCCTGATGCACTGGAAAGGGGGACCTTATCTAATGTTGATGATGTTTTAATCAAAAGCACAGACTTTGAAAAACACGTCGCAGAGCTTAAAAACGTCCTCAGCCAACTTAAAAGGGCAGGTGTCAAATTATCCCTGCAAAAAGCTCAATGGTGCCGCACTCGTGTAAACTTCTTGGGACATGAAGTTACCTCTGAAGGATTAAATCCCCAGAGGAAAAAGGTGGAAGCTATAGTGAATTCTAAAAACCCAACTAACTTAAAAGGAATTTAGACCATTCCTGGGTATGACAAATTATTCTCGCAAATTCATTGATAATTATGCGGAATTAGCTAAACCACTACTACTTCTTCTAAAGAAAGATGTGAAATGGCACTGGAGTGAGTCTCAAGAGACAGCCATCAGAGAGCTGAAGAGAAAACTCACTCGAGCACCTTGCTTAGCGTACCCTGAAGGTGGCAAACCTTTCTTCTTAGAGACAGGTTACACAGATATAAGCATGAGTGCTGTTTTATACCAAAAGCATGATAATTTGAACAAAGCCATTGCTTATGCGAGCAAAAATCTATCCCCAGTAGAAATAAAGTTCAACGATTGCGAAAAAGCCCTCTTATCTACTGTATGGGCTCTACAAAATTTCCGCAGCTATATACAGGGCGAGACAATTATTGTAGAAACGGCCCACCAGCCTTTGCTATATTTGCAAAGTGAAAGAATAAGAGATGGGAATTTGTCTAATAGCCGCATAACAGCATGGACTCTTTCCTTGCAAGGCTGGCCATTAGAAATTCGCTACAAGCAGAATAAAAAGAATCCAGTCGCACAAGGGCTTGCTGAGCTCCACGACTGTACTGCTAGAAATCCTGGGGAAGAATTATCAGAAGATGATTTTCTGGAGGAACAATTGCTTTCCCCATATAAAATATACAATGAGGACCATTGTCAAACATTACCTTGGGTGTATGTTGATGGTTGCTCTTACCATGCCACTATTGATAATGAATGCAAATTAGTCGCTGGTATTGGTATAATTGGGCAAATGGATTCCCAAATATATCTATAGGTTTCAACATTGGACCAAGATCCAGTCAAGTTGCAGAACTCACTGCTGTTTTCAAAACCATTGAAATGGCTATTGAACATGGTATTCATGAATTTGTGATCATAACTGACTCAAATTATGTGCGTGACAGTTTTGTTGAATACCTGCCAACTTGGAAAATAAATGGCATGCAGAAAAGCAATAACAAACCAGTCAAGCATGGCAAGTTGTTCTGCGAGATTGACAATCTGGTGGTATCCAATGATTTAACCATACACTGGAAAAAGACCAAGGGTCATTCTAGAGTTCTAGGTCCGGATAAGGAAGGCAATGACCTTGCGGACTCATTAGCCAAACAAGGAGCCATAACTGGAGAACTCCTTAATATTGACCACTTAATGGGTGCAATTCAGGTAGAAGCCATTACCAGAAACCAGGCAAAACAACAGAGTGAGCCTAACTTGGTACAATGGAGTCAGGATTCTCCTAGTGAGGACCTGATCACTAGTCAAAAAGAAGACCCCATTGTAGGCATCTTCTATAAACACATAGAAGATCCTGAAAGCAACCCCATCTCAAAAGATGATTGTATTGGCAAGGAAGATCTTAGAATCTTAATAAAATCTAGATCACAATTCAAGTTACAGGATGGTTTGTTAATTAGAACTTCCAAAACTGGCATCCAGCAGTGGGTAGTACCCATCAAGTTCAGAGGTCTAATGCTTCAACATGCCCATGATGCTCCCACATCTGGTCATCGTGGTGCCAAACTCACGTATGAAATATTACGTGATTATGCTTTTTGGCCACACATGTTGAAAGATGTTCAAACCTATTGTCAAGGGTGTTTAATCTGCCCACAGTTCCAACCCACTGCACCAATGCATAGAGCGCCATTGCAGAAAAGGGGGATGGTAATGCCATGGTCAGATATACAAATTGATTTTATTGGCCCAGTAACAAGATCATCAAGAGGTAACAAATACATGTTAACCGTTACATGCCAGTTCACTAAATGGGTAGAGTGCATTAGTGCACCTAACAATAGTGCTGAAACATGTGCAGCATTGCTCATCAACCATGTATTTTCCAGATTTGGTTTGCCCCAAAGAATCGAATCAGATCGGGGGACCCACTTCACTAGCGAAGTGATGACCAAAATGTGGCAAAAACTAGGGGTTAAAAGAAAGCTCCATATTGCTTATAGAGCTGCCTCAAGTGGTGGTGTAGAGCGTTACAACCAGTCCATTGTTAAAATCCTCAAAAAGTTTGTGAGTGAAACAGGTAAAGACTGGGATGTAAAACTACCTCTAGTCTTAATGGCATTAAGAGCAACTCCAAGTAGTGCTACCAAAATGTCACCTTTTGAGCTGATGACTGGTAGAAGAATGGTTCTACCTCAACATTTGCTGTACCGTACATCAGACCAAAACTTGATAAACGCTGCCAATACACATCAATATGTGGAGAACTTAAGAAAACATCTGCAACATGCCTTTGCATTTGCTCAAAGGAATTTAGAAAGAGCCGCAACTGCCACTAAAACCTATTATGATCTCAAAACATCCAAAAAGGAATATGAAATAAATGATAAAGTTTATCTTTATAACTTTGGAAGAGATCAGGTTAGGGAGAAGAAATTTCTTCCCTCATGGAAAGGTCCTTTTGTCATTACTGACAAAATATCTCCAGTGGCCTATAAAATAAGGATCCCCAAAAATGAAAGTTTCATAGATAAATGGGTCCATATCAATCAATTGCGAGCGTGTCATCCAAGATCCCAACTACAAGTCATAGAGGGAAAATGAAGTGTCATATCCCCAAATGAACTAAAGACATACTGTAGTTTAAAGATGCCTAACTGATAAACATGAAGGCTCAAAATAACAAACTTCCTACATAAAGGACTGCCTCTGATGTATACGGTTAACATAATACCAAATACCATTGAATTTAGGCCAATTTAAATACATGTGTCCTACATCTATTTAAAAATGGAAGAGGGATTTATGTCAAGGTATATGTGAGATTAATAAATATATATTTTGATCATATATTTCAAGATTAATAAATCTGTATCTTTGATCAGATATTTTCACTGATCAGTAGAAAATAACTCATTGCATTCAGAACTGACTTCAGACAGGTTTAGTTCTCCCCCACTTCTTCAATTGCACAGGAGACATTCTTGGCTAAAAGTAGAACAAAGGATTGTTTCTGGGAGATCTCACACACTCAATATGCTAAATTATGCAATTGTATAATTTAGCAAGGAAATGGAAACTAACACAGTTTCAGGATACAGGCCCATATAAGGATTTCCTCCAAGGAAGATGCCGATCCGTCTGAAGAGATGTGAAAAATGCAGGCATTTTTCAAAAGGGACTGGTAATTAGCACAGATTTGTTTGAGTGGCTCATGCTGTTTGATTACTAACCCTGGAAAATACCAGATGTGGTGATTAAGATAACACAGAGAAAACACAGACAAATGCTAAGGTGTGACTCTGAACATACAACACACAATGAAGGCACATGGCTTACATTATGATTTCAAAGCAACTGTAGTTAGATTTCAAATAAAATATACTAGGAAAATAAATACAAGACATGCATATTTTGAAAGCATGAATATCTTAGCCTCTGTGTGTTTAAGAACATGAATAGATGTTTATGGACCAGAAGAGAAGTGATCATTAACATTTATTTTTATTTCAGATCGACATAAACAGGATTTATGTATTCAGGAAGAAATACACAGAAATGTCACATACTATATCTGGGTGAATGCAGTATATCAGGAGTTTTAAATACTACCAATCTGGAGATATAAAAATAAGCTGTTATTTGCAAAGAAATGCCAGAATACTGATACAATTATAATGCATTTTAAGCTAATAATTAGCAGTATTAAATTACCTTAATATAATAAAATGTTAATAATATAACATATTTGGTATCAGAATAATCAGAAAAAATAACCTAATATTAACCATCTGTAATTGGGGTTATATATGATTAATGCAGAGAGTGTGATCTGATTAAATAACCATTTTATGAAAAAAAAATTAACTTGCTTAAAAATGTTAGAAATGGTCTTGTTGTATTTGTTTGTTTGTACGTCTGCTGCCACCTAGTGTTATGATGCGGAATTGCAACCATGAGATGATTGGTTGTTGCAAAGAATGCATTTCCTTGACAACACATTTACCAAATAAACCAATCCATGTTCAGTTGCAAAGAACCAATCCAAGACAAGGCCGTGGGTGTTTCCAATATTCACCAATGACTGATAAATAATCAAAAAGGGGAGGGGTGAGATCAGATGATTTAAACCCCAGCATAGAGATTAAAAAGGTTGTTGTGTTGACTGATCCAGAAAGGAATAACTGCTGCAGTTATTATTAAAGCACACACCTACTATTGGACTCCATATGTCTTATCCCCAATTTTGAAATTTCTGAGGTGAAATTGGACCTGTTGAGAAAACATTGGAAACCGGATATCGACTGGTTTATTTGATGATGTATACAAGGTTTTTGTAAGATAAGTTATATGCATAGCCACTACAGTAAAATTACAATTTTTGAATTGGAAAGAACAAATTGGGCTTTTAGATTGTATTATATAACCTTAAGTAGCTCTTGGCCTGCCTGTTTGTATGCAAGCATTTAAAGTAAACATTTATTATTGCTGTATGTAGCAGAGTTAAGGAAATATTTCAAGTTAGCATTTCATAGCCTATGTATTGTTATATTAATCCCAATCTTAAATTGTTTATCTATGCAAATATATAATAATAATAATTCAGAAGTGTATATTGTATTTTAAATTGCTAGTCACAGACAATATATTGTATTGTTGTTTAAATCTGTGTCTGATTGGCTAAGTAAGTCATCTATGCAAGTTCTGATATTGTCAGTTAATTTTGTATTAGGATAAATTGCAGTTAAATAGCAGAATATATATATTATCCTATTGCTTAAGAGCACAGTTTAAAATTGTATTGCTTGGATGTTAAAAGATTTGTAAATAAGGCTGGTTTTTAATATAAGCGTGTATGAATTTTGCATAGCATATTTAAATAGTTTTCAAACGCATATAATATTATTTCATTTCCTTTTATTGCAAATATATTTCAATATGTTCATGGATATTAACTAAATAAAAGAATTCAGATATTTATATTAATTGTATGGTCTAGTAGATGCATGGTTGATTAGGGTTTCTATTTTTAAGGAAAATTATCATTTGTATTGTGTTAATAACCCTGCCCCTAAGCTGAGATATTATTTGGATAGCACTACTAAGATTTTCATAAATATACTGACAGCTGCCTGACTGAGACATATCACTGTTATCTACATCCTCTTTCAATGATGGTTGCGCATCACTCATTTCTTCCAACTGATGTGTAAAAAACTCCTCTGACACATCAAGTGAAGCGGCTGTGGTGCTAGTGTTGGTGGTGGCGGCAGGCGGGCGAGTGGTGGTAACTTGAGAGGTGCCCGAAGATAAGCTGGAGGAGGATGGTGCATCAAGGTTCGGAGCGGAAGCTATAGAAGATTGGGTGTCCTGTGTTAAAAAGTCAACTATGTCCTCCTCAGAACTTTTCGAGTTCATGGGACGTGGCCTCTGAACACTGGGCATTATTCTATGGCCAAAGGGAATCACAGCACCACGACAACAACGGCACCTGCGGGGTGGCCTGCCTCTGTCTGTCATTTTTTTTTTAACTGTACACTTACACTACTATTAAACAAGATATGAGTGGTGGCACTGGGCAAGTGGGCACAGTATACGCTGTGAGCCTGGCACAAATGCTGGCAGGCAGGCAACTGCAATTAGATTACACTAGCAGACTGATGTTTAACAGTCAAAAAAGTTTTTTTTTTTTTAATTTACACTACTGTTACAACAGATATGAGTGGTGGCACTTAGCAAGTGGGCCTGGCACACACCTTGACAGGCAGGCAGGCAACTGCAATTAGATTACACTAGCAGACTGATGTTTCACAGTCAAAAAAGTTTTTTTTTTTTTAAATTTACAATACTGTTACAACAGATATGAGTGGTGGCACTAGTTGGCATGTGGTCCTGGCGCACACGCTGGCAGGCAGGCAACTGCAATTAGATTACACTAGCAGACTGATGTTTCACAGTCGAAAAAGTTTTTTTTAAAATATTTACACTACTGTTACAACAGATATGAGTGGTGGCACTAGTTGGCAAGTGGGCCTGGCACACACGCTGGCAGGCAGGACACTGCAATTAGATTACACTAGCAGACTAATGTTTCACAGTCAAATACATTTTTTTAAAAAAAATATTTACACTACTGTTACAACAGATATGAGTGGTGGCACTAGTTGGCAAGTGGGCCCACTTGCCAACTAGTGCCACCACTCATATCTGTTGTAACAGTAGTGTAAATATTTAAAAAAAAAACGTATTTGACTGTGAAACATCAGTCTGGCACACACGCTGGCAGGCAGGCAGGGAACTGCAATTACATTACACTAGCAGACTGATGTTTCACAGTCAAAAAAGTTTTTTTTTACAAAATGTACACTACTGTTACAACAGATATGAGTGGTGGCACTAGTTGGCAAGTGGGCCTGGCACACATGCTGGGAGGCAACTGCAATTACATTACACTAGCAGACTGATGTTTCACAGTCAAAAAAGTTTTTTTTTTACAAAATTTACACTACTGTTACAACAGATATGAGTGGTGGCACTTAGCAAGTGGGCCTGGCTCACACACTGGCAGGCAGGCAACTGCAATTAGATTACACTAGCAGACTGATGTTTCACTGTCAAAAAAGTTATTTTTTTAAAAATGTACAATACTGTTACAACAGATATGAGTGGTGGCACTAGTTGGCAAGTGGGCCTGGCACATACGCTGGCAGACAGGCAACTGCAATTAGATTACACTAGCAGACTGATGTTTCACAGTCAAAAAAGTTTTTTTTTACAAAATTTACACAACTGTTACAACAGATATGAGTGGTGGCACTAGTTGGAAGGTGGGCCTGGCACACACGCTGGCAGGCAGGCAACTGCAATTAGATTACACTAGCAGACTGAAGTTTCACAGTCAAAAAATTTTTTTTTAAAAATATTTACACTACTGTTACAACAGATATGAGTGGTGGCACTAGTTGGCAAGTGGGCCTGGCACACACGCTGGGAGGCAGGCAACTGCAATTAGATTACACTAGCAGACTGATGTTTCACAGTCAAAAAAAGTTTTTTTTTACAAAATTTACACTACTGTTACAACAGATATGAGTGGTGGCACTTAGCAAGTGGGCCTGGCACACACACTGGCAGGCAACTGCAATTAGATTACACTAGCAGACTGATGTTTCACAGTCAAAAAGTTTTTTAAAGAAAATTTACAATACTGTTACAACAGATATGAGTGGTGGCACTAGTTGGCAAGTGGGCCTGGCACACACGCTGGCAGGCAGGCAACTGCTATTAGATTACACTAGCAGACTGATGTTTCACAGTCAAAAAAGTTTTTTTAAAAAAAATTAACACTGCTGTTACAACAGATATGAGTGGTGGCACTAGTTGGCAAGTGGGCCTGGCATGCACACTGGCAGGCAGGCAACTGCAATTAGATTACACTAGCTGACTGATGTTTCACAGTCAAAAATGTTTTTTTATTAAATATTTACACTACTGTTACAACAGTTATGAGTGGTGGCACTAGTTGGCAAGTGGGCCTGGCACATTCTGGCAGGCAGGCAACTGCAATTAGATTACACTAGCAGACTGATGTTTCACAGTCAAAAAAGTTTTTTTTTACAAAATTTACAATACTGTTACAACAGATATGAGTGGTGGCACTTAGCAAGTGGGCCTGGCACACACACTGGCAGGCAGGCAACTGCAATTAGATTACACTAGCAGACTGATGTTTCACAGTCAAAAAAAGTTTTTTTTTACAAAATTTACACTACTGTTACAACAGATATGAGTGGTGGCACTTAGCAAGTGGGCCTGGCACACACACTGGCAGGCAACTGCAATTAGATTACACTAGCAGACTGATGTTTCACAGTCAAAAAGTTTTTTAAAGAAAATTTACAATACTGTTACAACAGATATGAGTGGTGGCACTAGTTGGCAAGTGGGCCTGGCACACACGCTGGCAGGCAGGCAACTGCTATTAGATTACACTAGCAGACTGATGTTTCACAGTCAAAAAAGTTTTTTTTTTAAAAAATTAACACTGCTGTTACAACAGATATGAGTGGTGGCACTAGTTGGCAAGTGGGCCTGGCATGCACGCTGGCAGGCAGGCAGGCAACTGCAATTAGATTACACTAGCTGACTGATGTTTCACAGTCAAAAATGTTTTTTTTTTTAATATTTACACTACTGTTACAACAGTTATGAGTGGTGGCACTAGTTGGCAAGTGGGCCTGGCACATTCTGGCAGGCAGGCAACTGCAATTAGATTACACTAGCAGACTGATGTTTCACAGTCAAAAAAGTTTTTTTTTTACAAAATTTACAATACTGTTACAACAGATATGAGTGGTGGCACTTAGCAAGTGGGCCTGGCACACACACTGGCAGGCAGGCAACTGCAATTAGATTACACTAGCAGACTGATGTTTCACAGTCAAAATTTTTTTTTTTTTTAATTTACAATACTGTTACAACAGATATGAGTGGTGGCACTAGTTGGCAAGTGGGCCCGGCACACACGCTGGCAGGCAGGAAACTGCTATTAGATTACACTAGCAGACTGATGTTTCACAGTCAAAAAAGTTTTTTTTTTTACAAAATTTACACTACTGTTACAACAGATATGAGTTGTAGCACTAGTTGGCAAGTGGGCCTGGCACACACGCTGGCAGGCAGGCAACTGCAATTAGATTACACTAGCAGACTGATGTTTCACAGTCAAAAAAGTTTTTTTTAAAAAAATTACAATACTGTTACAACAGATATGAGTGGTGGCACTAGTTGGCAAGTGGGCCTGGCACACATGCTGGCAGGCAGGCATCTGCTATTAGATTACACTAGCAGACTGATGTTTCACAGTCAAAAAAGTTTTTTTTACAAAATTTACACTACTGTTACAACAGATATGAGTGGTGGCATTGCAGGCAGGCAACTGCAATTAGATTACACTAGAAGACTGATGTTTCACAGTCAAAATTACACAGGCAAAAAAAAAAAAAAACAACTGATGTTCTAGCCCAAAAAAGGGCTTTTTGGGGTGCTGTCCTTACAGCAGAGATCAGATGAGTCCTTCAGGACTGTAGTGGACACTGAATACACTAGCGTAGCTATCAATTTCCCTATAAAATCAGCAGCAGCTACACTATCCCTCCTCTCACTAAGAATGCACGATCAGAATGAATCTAAAATGGCTGCTGCCCAGGAGCTGGGAGGGTCTGGGAGGGAGTGTCTGCTGCTGATTGGCTGAAATGTGTCTGCAGACTGTGAGATACAGGGTCAAAGTTTACTCAATGATGACGAATAGGGGGCGGATTAAACATTGCATACGTTTGCCCGCCGCAGTGAACGTGAACAAGCTATGTTCGCCGGGAACTATTCGCGACATCACTAATCAAGAAGTCAATTTGTGATTTACTATAAAGTTTACAATTTGCCAGTGTTTTACTTATACAGTCTAAACCCACACCGTGGGGAATGACTGTATATAGGTAAAATACGTCCCAGGTAGATAACCAAATATCATCAATGACATTTGTAAACAATTTAGTAATAGCTAAGAAGTGTGTGGTGTCTTTTATGTATGATTTCCCTTGGGTGACAAGAGGTGATAGGATTTTATCTAAAAATTGTGCAGTTGGACTCAACAGGGACCCTATCCCTGCCACAATGGGACACCCTGGGTGTCAACTAAAGTCTTGGGCAATGTAAAAATGGGGTAAAATAGGGTAAGCTGTCAGAAGAAAATCATACAATTTTTTAGTAATCAAGTCCTTAAGGGCTGCATTCAATACAGATGTAAGTTCTTTTTGGATGGCATTAGTGGGATCCTTATCCAGCTTGTCAAATACTGAAGTTGTCTACAGATCTCAGACTGATAATTTGTGGTGTCCATGATGACCACTGCCCCGCCTTAATCAGCAGACTTGATTGCAATGGTTTTGTCATCTTGTAGGGTTTTTAAAGCATCTGATTGTCCCTTAGTCAGGTTATAACGAAAGCCCCCTTTAGCATTTTTGTGCGCAAGATCCTGAAATTTAGTTTCCACAATTTTGATAACATTTTTCCACTGCTGGATCATCACCCGTGGGGTTAAAATTGCTTTAAGGACGTAATTGATGCTCCCCTGTGTCAAAGGGTTTGATGGCACTGTTGTCATTTGAATGGTTGATTTATTTAAAGCAAAAATTCTATCAGGATTATTGAAAAAAGCCTTTAATCTGAGGTTCCTAAAGAATCTAGTGAGATCTGTCATGAGAGAGAACAAGTCCAGCTGTTCAATAGGGAAAAAGGACAGCCCCAAGTTAAGTACCTGTATCACATCGTCGGATAGCACTCTGGAGGATAGGTTAATAACATTTATTTCCTCTGGCTGCGTCCCGGTTGGGAGCGTGTCCACATTCTTTTTGTGTTTCCTCCCCCGTCTTGTCCTACGTTTGTTGCAGCCCCTGTTGTGTCGTCTAAAAAAGAGGAAGAGGTGTGAACGGAGGGAGAGTTACCTTGCGCCTTTTGCATTGTATTCATCGTTGTGTAAGATCCAGTAGAGGAGCCACTATCAGTGTTGTGTGGATTGAACCTCCTCTGCCCTGAAAATGCCGGTCTGCATAGTGGGCGGGTCCAACGATACACTTTCCCTGTCGCATAGTCCTGCTCATCTTGTCGGAACTTCCGGTCCTCTACTTCCTGCTTGAATGTGCCGACAGATTCCTGTATCTCACTAAACATACATTGATATTCCTCCTCTCCCACGGTAGAGTGAAGTATTTTCTTCTGTTCCTCTATTTTATTAGACAGTTCTGATAGCTCTAGATTTGGAAACTCAATATTTAGACTAATCTTATCCAATGAGCTTTTGTTAAGTATCTGCTGTTAAGTATCTACTTTTTTGCTGAAAAAAACATACGCCTAGATTACGAGTTTTGGCAGTAAAGACCTGTGGGGCTAACAAGGCATTTTGTTCCAGCGCTCACTTAAGACAACGCTGGTATTACTGAATAGCTGCGTTACTCAAAAGTGATCGTTGAGCAAATTTAGCTCCACTTCTACCTGTAATACCAGCGTTGCTTAAGTCAGCGGTAAGCTGGCTGAACGTGCTTGTGCACGATTTCCCCATAGGAAACAATTGGTCTGAGCTGGCTGCAAAAAAGCAGCGTCCAGCTCCTAACACAGTCCCATTGTTTCCTATGGGGAAAGAAAAGTTATGTCTGCACCTAACACCCTAACATGAACCTAAACACCCCTAATCTTACACTTATTAACCCCTAATCTGCCGCCCCCGCTATCGCCAACACCTACATTATACTTTTAACCCCTAATCTGCCGCTCCGGACACCGCCGCCACCTACATTATACTTATGAACCCCTAATCTACTGCCCCCAACATAGGGACGGAAGATTAGGGGTTAATAAAATTTATTATAGTGTTTGCGAAGCGGGAGTGCGGCAGTTTAGGGGTTAATACATTTATTATAGTGGCGGTGATGTCCGGTCGGCAGATTAGGTTTTAATAAGTGTAGGTAGGTGGCGGCGACGTTGGGGGGGGCAGTTTAGGGGTTAATAAATATAATGTAGGTGTCGGCGATGTTAGGGGCTGCAAATTAGGGGTCTATAGGGATAATGTAGGTGGCGGCGATGTCCGGTCGGCAGATTAGGGGTTAAATAATTTAATTATAGTGTTTGCGATGTGGGGGGGCCTCAGTTTAGGGGTTCATAGGTAGTTTATGGGTGTTAGTGTACATTGTAGCACTTTAGTTAAGAGTTTTATGTTCCGGCGTTAGCCCATAAAACTCTTAACTACTGACTTTTATATGCGGTAGGTGTCTTGGAGGTAGAGGCTCTACCGCTCACTTTCTCCAAGACTCGTAATACCAGCGTTAGCCAAATCCCATTAAAAAGATAGGATACGCAATTGACGTAAGGGGATTTGCAGCAGCCTCGAGTCACAGAAGAAAAGTGAGCGGTGAGCCTGTACCTGTCAAACTCGTAATACCAGCGTTAGATAAAAAGCAGCGTTGGGACCTCTCAATGCTGCTTTTTAAGGCTAACGTAAAACTTGTAATCTCGCCGATAGGTTGTAGGGAGGAACACATTCCTCTTGGGATCCTTTTATGTTTGTAGTATTCAGCCAAAGTAGTTGAATGTAATTGTAGATTGGTTTGGCGATTTCATTAGTTTCTCCAGTTCACGTCTTTGATACTCCTTGCCAGGTGCTTACAGAAAATCTCTATTCCATTTTTAATGAAAAATATATGATTCTTTCTGCATTACTATTAAAGGTTCTTTTTAAATATAATCAACTATTTCGATTTGTAGAGAATGTGGTCCACTCTGTCTATCTGTCATAGTATGAAATAAAGCCTCCCAGTATAGGTTTGATTTCCAGTGGGAATATTTTATTAAGATGGATTTATAGATATAAAGTTCTTTCCTTTCTTGTTTTTTAAAAATATATGTTTTAATATTATATGTCAAATAAAATATTGCTATCAGTTATGTGTAAACACTCACTGTCACTGGAATGATATCCTAGTGTTATTAGTTTTTATATATTTGTATTCATTTAGGTATATTGTAAAAGGGTAAATAGACCAAAAGGATAGCAAAATTATGAGATCGGATTGGGAGAGTGGTTAACACACTGGTCGTGGTTTCCGGAAGGGGTGGAGCTCTGATACACCCGCTCCAGGTCGGCGTTCAGGTGAACGCATGAGGGAAAAAACTACCCCTTAGCTCATAGCCGCATAGCCCGCAGAAGTTTGCTGCTTGTCCGGGTTCCAAATACAGTGGCGATACAGGGTGCTTCCATTCGCACCGGAGCTGGAGAAACCCACACGGCCGTTTATGGCCAGCGGCTATACCGCATCGTAACAATTGGCCTAGGATCGGAAGAAAGATGGCCAGAGAGAGGGGGCAATAATCAGTGAGAACGAACATTGCCTGCCAAAAATCTTTGTTTTCAAGACTACCCAGTAACAGTTGTTCCCCTGGTGGAAAACTTGCTGCAAGAACTATAGAGGACGTATTCACTGAATACACATCCCCCAGGTGGGGCGAGTCGTGGACGGAGCGCCAGGTGACCTGAGACGGGTGAAGTGCCCGCCCCAGATCCATCACCTGGCTAAAGGTGCAAGACGGGGCCTATCGATAACAGTGAGGCTGGTCCGTGGAAGCAAAGAGCAGTTGACGCTTAGAGGCAGTGAGCACATTAATACTGAGTCGTTTGCATGGAAGGAAGGAGCCGCTGACGCCCGGAGGGATCCGAGCCTCATGATCTAACCTGACAGAAAATACTCAGTTTCAGAAACAACAGTGCTATAGCTGGAAGTGGGAGCATCCAGGCACAGGTGATAATAGAGTCGTCCCATGCCAAAACGATCCCATAGTGTCATGCCGAGGTACGCCTGAGCAAAAGGTAACCTGTTGGAGAAATAAGGGAAAACGACTGCCCGCTGAAGATAACCTGCTGAGCTTTGTTGGAGTGCAAGTATTAACACTGTACTTATTTTTTTCCCTTTCTATAAACGGGATATTCTACTATTGCCTTTTATGACTGCCCGGGGATATAAACGCTAAAAAAAAAAAAAAATGTGGTACAGTGACTTTGACACGGGTATTATATATGTCTAAAGAGGAGGACTTAATTCCGCTAAATTAAGCAATATATAGGCAAGGTGCCTGGTAGCAGTGATGTATATCAGTTGAACATTTAAAGTGGATTAATTTGTCCGAGTAGATATTTGAATTTTGCTAGAAATTGTTTTTGTCTTTTTTTTCGGCTGTTGTTTTTTTTCTTTTTTTCTCTTCTTCTTTTTTTTTTTTTCTTC
Organism: Bombina bombina; assembly: GCF_027579735.1. Classification (NCBI taxonomy): domain Eukaryota; kingdom Metazoa; phylum Chordata; class Amphibia; order Anura; family Bombinatoridae; genus Bombina; species Bombina bombina. The sequence goes on from NC_069501.1 coordinate 571,991,927, forward strand.
TCGCTTTTTGATGGTGGGGCGGGTTGTTTTCTGCCGGCTGGGGAAAAAAGCTCTAGCCTTTGCATAATAAGAGTTGAATCTGTGTTCACTAACAACACCAGCCTCTGCATAATAAGAGCTAAAACTGTGTTAACGAATAACTCTAGGCTTGTATTATAAGAATTGAATTTTTGTCAACAAATAAGTCTAGCCTTTGTATTATAAGAATTATAAGAATTGAATTTTTGTCAACAAGTAACACTAGCCTTTGCTTAATAAGAGTTGAATCTGCATTGATAAATAATACTAGTCACTGTTTAACAAGAGTGGAATCTGTGTTAACAAACAACAGTTGCTTTGACATCATAAGAGTTGAATATCTGTAAAAAAAATAACATTAGCTCTTGCATAATAAGTCTTGACGCTGCATTGATAAATAATACTAGCTTTTGTTTAATAAGAGTGGAATAGGTGTGAATAAATAACACTAGCCCTTGCATAATAAGAGTTGAATCTGGGTTAATAAATTAGCCTTTGCATCATAAGAGTTGAATTTGTATCAACAAATAACATTAGCCATTGTATAATAAGATTTGAATCTGCTCTGACAAATAATATTAACTTTAGTTGAATCTGTGTGAAAGAAAATAACACAAGATAGTCTTTGTAATGGTTTTAAAGTTTATTCTAAAGAAGAGGGAAGAATAGCAACTTTGAATTTGGAAAATTCTGAGTCTCAGGCTTAGTCGCTGACATTTAAAGGTTGTAAGCATTGATTTTCTTCTTGTGTAAGGAAATTCATTTTGTCTGCATTTATTACACACACCCACACGTCATTTTTCTCTCTTTTTCCCCTTTTCCACACTCACTTCACTGGTCACTTTTTTTTTTTTTTTTTTTTTCTTTCACTTATTTAATCATTCAGGAAGATTCACTCAATACACACTTAGTCACGTATATTCAAGGCCATTCACTATTGCCCAGTAATCTAATAATCACCTCACTATCACTCAATTATTTGTTATCACCTTACACCTTTCAATGGAAAGGTTTATTGCACAAGGCAGACAAAGTTCTCCAATAATGCCTACCAAAACAAGAGAAAAGAAAGGTAATAAAATGCCAGAGGCTAGCCTCGAGACTACTAATGAACCTTTAAATGATCCACAAATATTGATTGCCCAAATAAATTTGCTCTTTACACCTCAATTTGAGGCAATTAAAAAAGACCTTTCTAATATCTCGATAAATCTAGATATGCTTACTACTGAAGTAAAGCAATTCTCTGCAAGGCTTACAGAAGCGGAGAATAGAATTTCAGATGTGGAAGACTTGGTAAATAATCACGACAGTATTTTAGCTAAACAAGAAACAAAGATAAAAAATTTACAAGCCCGCCTGGAGGATATTGAGGATCGCTCCAGGCGGAATAATTTAAGAATAGTAGGTCTCCCTGAGACAGCAGAGTTCGAAAATATGCTGAATTTTGCCTCTAATACTTTACCCCAGCTACTGGGATTTCCCCCCTCTAAATTACCTTTACAGATAGAAAGAGCACATAGGGTAGGTCCAAGGAAATATAACGAAGACGGTTCTCCAAGAATTAGAGTCTGCATATTCAAGGTTTTGAGGTTTCAAGACAAAGTCGAGCTGCTTAAGTTATATAGGAAAACTGATACATTCACTATTGCTAATAAAAGAGTCTTTATATTTCAAGATTTTTCGAATGAGACTTCCTCAAAGAGGAGAAACATGGCCCCCTACTGTTCCCAATTGATAGACAGAGGTGTAAAAGCACATATGGTTTATCCGGCTAGAATTATTGTAGAAAAGGATGGTACAAAGAAAAACCTAAACTCTATAACGGAAGCTAAAGAGTTTATAGCTAATCTTGATTCCCTACAGAACTAGAGAGAGATCTCAATTGTAATAAAACTAGGGTAATATGATTTGTAAGGTTATATGGATTTTATTGTATGTCTCTACTTTTTTTTTTTTTTCCTTCTTCCCTTCCCCCCCCCCCTTCTACTAGGTAAATTAGGATTCTAATTGGGGGTTATGACAGAGTTTTGTAAAGATTTTAAGATATTGTCCTGGAATGTGGGGGGTATTTCTTCCCCGGCAAAACGTAAATTGATTATAAAAACGCTAGGTAAATCGTCACCAAGTATTGTCTTTCTCCAAGAAACCCACTTAAAAGACAAGGAAATAGTTAAATTGAAATCAAAATGGGTGGGAGAAGTTATAGGAGCTTCCTGTATAGGCAGAAAAAGTGGAGTGGCGATTTTATTTAATAAAGACCTGACGTACAGTGTTTCATGCATTGAGATAGATGTGGAGGCTAGATATATTATTGTACAAGTCCAAATGAAAAATACAAAATTAATTTTATGTAATATATATGGCCCTAATGGATTCTCTCCCTCTTTCTGGGATAAGATGAAGGTCAAATTATTCCCATATATTAAATATAACCTCATTGTAGCTGGAGATTTTAATATGTGTTTATATCCGGACCTAGAAAGAATGAATGTAGATCATCAAGCCCGATATAATAGACAGGCTAAATATTTTAAAAAGCTGTGTACCCACCTGAAATTAATTGATATTTGGAGGGCTAAGAATCCAGATAAAATTAAATTCACGTGTGAATCCAAGTCCTTTAAAACGTTTTCACGAATAGATTATATTCTAATTTCGGAATCCCTCTCTATTGTTAAATCTCAGACGTTTATAAATGATATAATGATCTCCGACCATGCTATTATATCGCTTCATTTTGACACATTGGTGAAAGCTAAAGACAAAGTAAATACCTTCTATTTCCCTAGATATCTATATGATAATCTTAGGTTTAATAACTGGTTAAGACAGAAGTGGAAAGACTATTGTACATTGAATATAGCGCAATATAATAATTTTTGGGAAGCCTCTAAGGCTGTTCTGAGAGGAGAGATTGGTGCTTATGTTTACGCCAGAAAGAAAAAAGCAAGTTTGATTGAAAAGCAAATGATGAATGGTGTTAGGAATGCATACAGGAGATTTTTTTAATAATCATAGTGATGAAAACTGGGGAAAATATATCAAGGCTAGACAGGAAAGGGACATACTACTAAAACAAAGAGCGCAGGAGGAAGACACCAGACTCAATATGCATTTCAGGGCTTTTCATGGATGCTCAGCTAAATATTTATCCATGGTAGTTCGGAATAGGAAAAAAAAAAATTATATATTGGCAGTTAAGGAGAGAGAGACAAGATGTACGGATAACACAGAGATTATGAGGGTTTTTCATGACTATTATCAGAATTTATATTGTGAGAAAAAAAGTGATGCAGTAAATCATGAAGAGTTTTGGGCTAAAATTCAAACCCCGAATATAAATCAGGAAAATTTAAATCTATTAAATGCCCCTATATCATTGGAAGAAGTGACTGAGGCAATAAGAAACGCGAAACTTAATAAAGCAGCAGGGCCAGATGGCTTCCCAGCAGAATATTTGAAAATTTTAATGGAGGATATCGCACCTACTTTACAAAAACTTTACAATAATTATTTTATCTCAAATAAGCCCATCTCAAATTATTTTTCTGCTGCAAATATATCTTTAATATATAAAAAAGGGAAAGATCCGGAAGATCCCGCCTCATATAGGCCCATATCAGTATTAAATTCCGATTATAAAATATTAACCTCTATAATCGCTAGTAGACTGGCTCATTGTCTCACCGATCTTATTCATCCAGATCAAACTGGCTTTATGATAAATAGGAATTCTTCGAAAAATATTCGAAAGCTTGTTACATATGTGGATTATATATGGTCTATAAAAGGTACAGCAAATTCCCAACTAATGCAGGATCTAGCAATTCTTACACTTGATGCCGAAAAGGCGTTTGATTCGATTAATTGGGAATATTTATTTAGCTCAGTATCAAAATTTGGACTTCAAAATCAATTTCTGGGTTTTATTCGTAATCTGTATAAGAACCCTATTTCCTATCTGCTGGTGAACGGCTCCCTTTCATCCAAAATTATAATGGGTAGAGGCACGAGACAGGGTTGCCCGCTATCGCCACTCTTGTTTAATTTAGCTGTGGAGCCTCTTGCAATATGGCTTAGGGATATAATAGTAGGAATAAAGCTAGGTACGAGTAAATTAAAAATATTACTGTACGCTGATGATTTATTGATTTTTCTGCAGAACACTACACAGTCAATTCCATTAATAGTAGACACTTTACAGTTTTTTGCATCATTTTCCGGGTATAATATTAATTGTAATAAGAGTGAAATTATGTGGTTAAATAAAACCAATACTAGTCTGCAACAAATCCCGTTTAGAACCACTGAAACCCTTAATTACTTAGGCATTAAACTTAATGCCAATCCTAATAAGTGGTACACAGAGAACTTTTGTCCTTTGATTCAAAAAATTATTGCGGATTTAAAGTTATGGGTATCTTTGCCCCTGTCAATTTCAGCCCGAGTAAATCTAATTAAGACTATTGTCTTCCCTAGACTAGTATATTCACTCCAAAATTTACCGCTTTTGATTAAGACTTATGATCGACAGAGAATTAACTCTGCTTTTTCTAATTTTATATGGAAAGATAAGAAACCAAGAATAGCGTTAAAAAAGATGATGCAACCATATAAAATGGCAGGTCTTGCCTTACCAGATATCCACCTTTATAATATTGCCTTTTTAGCTAAAATAGCAATTGAGTGGTTGATAGATATAAATAAGGTCTCATCAAATGATATCGAGAGTTTTTTTGTATATCCTTTTTCTTTGAAAGCGATTTTACATTGTCCTTTGAAAGTACTCCCGAGGAATATAGATTGCTTAATATCCATTAAGAATATCATCATAGCTTGGTATAAAGTGTGTGGCATACTAGATATGGATCCATATTATTCAGATTTTCTTCCTATAAGGGGTAATCCTAGTTTTACACCAGGAATCAATCAAGATATCTTTAGAAAATGGGCAGACAAAGGAGTGAAGTATATTAGTCAGGTACTAACGAATGACTGGTGTGTTGTCTCCTTCGAAACCCTAGTATCACAATTTGAATTACCTAGAACTAGTTTTTTTGGTTATTTGCAAGTTAGACATTTTATAGAAGATATGAGAAGGGATAGGAATCAATTTAAGGAATGGACGGAAATTAAAGGTTATATACATCAATATATGGTGGGCTCTACATCTATCTCTTTGTTATATGATATTTTACTTGCTAAACAAAGCCTTATTTCCTTGAATAAAATACATGATAACTGGAAATATAATTTTCCTAATTTAGAGCTATCAAGAATGAATACAAGTCTTCTGACTACAAGGAAGTTAGCTATACCTATGAGCTGGAAAGAATCCCATTATAAACTTATTAATAATTTTTATCTAACCCCAGCCCGATTGACGAAAATGTATCCAGCACAAATTGCTAGCTGCCCGCGTTGTAATTTTGCGAAAGCGGGCATATGTCATATGTTTTACCTCTGTCCTAAAATGAAGCAAGTGTGGGAGAAGTTAGTTTATTGGATAAATAAACTTTATAATTCAAATATATTTATAGACACTGAAACAGTTATGTTCTTAAAAAGGTATAATCCGGATCTAGGAATACAAGTTAAAACTTTAAATATACTTATACTACTGGTAAGACATTTGATCGAAAAAACTGGAAATCTATAGCTGCACCCTCATTGGCCAGGATAATAAAGGAAATTCAAAACCATATTGTATTTGAATCATTCCATATGAAGAATGTTAAGGAGCATAAAGTAAAAAGATTTATATTAGGATGGTTACCTATAATTAAAACATATACATTACAGATTCAGAAACACATTTTGTATCCCTTTTTAAGTTCTGAGACGTTCGCAGAACTAGTTATGTTAGACATATTTCCAGCGAATTGGTATTCTTCAAGTAGAGAAATTTAGCTCTCCAAGTCACAAAGTACTAGTAAGATAGGGTTAAGAGGATAGATTAGGACGAGGGGATGAAGGGGGGGGGGTTTGCTCCCCTTTTTTTTTTTTTTTTTTCCCTCTCTCTCTCTCTTTCTCTTCTCTTTTCTTTTATTTATGTCTATTTTGTTTTATATAATTGGAAAATTTGAGGAACACATTTGGGTTAACAGAAAAAATAACACAGGAAAAATGTGAGACAAATTTGAAAACAAAATGATGTTTAATTTTTTTGGATGTTTATATATGTTTTGTCCTAATGGAAAACAATAGGCAATGTTTGCCTTAAAATGACCAAGTTTCTGAGTTATGATTGTATTATTATAAATGTGTCTCATTCAATAAAGAAATATTAAAAAAAAAAAAAACCACACTGGTCGTTTAACTATTTTAATGTATGCTATGAATATGAGTTTGATTCCCGTATGGGAAATATGAAGAAAATATATTTTAAAATATTTTTTATGGTAACAATAATGGCTTATGTGTTATTTTTTTGATTTTCACACATTGGCACTTTTCCTAAATAAGTACTAGATATAAGTACAAGAGTTTGTCTCATAAAGAATTAACTACATGGACAATTAAGAAGAATGAATGGGAAAGAAGCTGAGACTATAAAGTTAGCAATGTGAGACAACTGGATATCCTTTAAAAAGCTGGCTACGACCAGGGAAATGTACGTCAGATCTGATTGGACTGTTGGGACTCTGATGTCAGAAGGAGGGTTGGGACTTTGAAATTTACATTCTGCAGCTGTCTGTGAACACCGTGTTTGGTGATTCTACAGTCGGCTTTGTGTTTTACAATTGTTTCCTTATACTGAGTGATTTTACTAGAGTAATAAATTGATTTTACGAAGTTTGATGTCCCTTTATCTATTTATATACTTTAACACATGAGCCTTTTTACTGAGAGCTAAGTTATAGCTCCCAAGAGTGTTAGTAGATACTTCCACCCCTTTTTTATATAATCTGTGTATACAGGACTTCACTATTTGTTGTTATTTCCTTTTCTTCCAAGGTTTTTAACTTCTGGATTCCTGAAGATCACATATCCTTACCAGTGCTTTCAAATTTTTTCATTATTTCTGATAGGGAGAATGTTGAATTTAGTTTAAGAAATTATGTAGTTCAAAATCTTTGTTTAGTTCAAAGGGGATTAAAGTATTGAGATTAAAAATCCATTGCATCTCTATTTGCCCTAAATTGTTAGTTAGGTTTCCACCCCTCCAATGGTGGACAACTTTTTGGATTCCTAAATACAAAATGATATCCTTTGGATTTTTATTGTGGTCCCTTCTAAAGTGGTCTGGCACTGAGTGTTTCTCGTAACCATTTTTAATTTTATAAACATATTCCCATAGTCTAGTAGCCAATGGTCTGGTTGTTCTACTAATATAAAATAAATGGCAAGAACATTCCAATAAATATATGACATTGTTAGTTAGACAAGTTATTACTTGTTTTATGTCATTCTTTATTAGTTATTTTTGAAAGTTTTTATATTTTTTTTTGTGTTGTGAAGCTATTACATCCAATACATTTTCCACATTTGTAAAAACCTTTTAGGCCTTCTGCAAGCCATGTAATTTTAGTTTAATTGTGTAAATATTCTCTAGTCACTTTATCTTTTATAATTGGAACCGTTTAAATATTATTTCTGGTTTGTCCTCAATTACATCTTTTAACCCTCCATCTTTTTTCAAAATTTCCCAATGTTTATTTATAATATCCACCAATTGTCTATTTTGGGCACAATAATCAAGAACAATAGGTCCTGCTTTCTTATTTTCTATACATTTATTTTCCCTTTTCTTATACTGTAGGACATCATGTCTGTCTTTATTTCTTATTTCTGAAATGGTTTTATCCAACATGTCACCTTTGTACTTTTTCTCTATGAATCTTTGTTTAAAGACATTTGGTTGTTGAAGAAAAACATTATGGCCTAGATTTAGAGTTCGGCGGTAAAAGGGCTGTTAACGCTCTGCGGGCTTTTTTCTGGCCGCACCATAAATTTAACTCTGGTATTGAGAGTTAAAACAAATGCTGCGTTAGGCTCCAAAAAAGGAGCGTAGGGCATTTTTACCGCAAATGCAACTCTCGATACCAGAGTTGCTTACGGACGCGGCCGGCATCAAAAACGTGCTCGTGCACGATTCTCCCATAGGAAACAATGGGGCTGTTTGAGCTGAAAAAAAACCTAACACCTGCAAAAAAGCAGCGTTCAGCTCCTAACGCAGCCCCATTGTTTCCTATGGGGAAACACTTCCTACGTCTGCACCTAACACTAACATGTACCCCGAGTCTAAACACCCCTAAACTTACACTTATTAACCCCTAATCTGCCGCCCCCGCTATCGCTGATCCCTGCATTACACTTTTAACCCCTAATCTTCCGCTCCGTAAACCGCCGCAACCTACGTTATCCCTATGTACCCCTAATCTGCTGCCCTAACATCGCCGACCCCTATGTTATATTTATTAACCCCTAATCTGCCCCCCACAACGTCGCCGACACCTGCCTACACTTATTAACCCCTAATCTGCCGAGCGGACCTGAGCGCTACAATAATAAAGTTATTAACCCCTAATCCGCCTCACTAACCCTATCATAAATGGTATTAACCCCTAATCTGCCCTCCCTAACATCGCCGACACCTACCTTCAATTATTAACCCCTAATCTTCCGATCGGAGCTCACCGCTATTCTAATAAATGTATTAACCCCTAAAGCTAAGTCTAACCCTAACACTAACACCCCCCTAACTTAAATATAATTTACATATAACGAAATAAATTAACTCTTATTAAATAAATTATTCCTATTTAAAGCTAAATACTTACCTGTAAAATAAATCCTAATATAGCTACAATATAAATTATAATTATATTTTAGCTATTTTAGGATTAATATTTATTTTACAGGCAACTTGGTATTTATTTTAACTAGGTACAATAGCTATTAAATAGTTAAGAACTATTTAATAGCTACCTAGTTAAAATAATTACAAAATTACCTGTAAAATAAATCCTAACCTAAGATATAATTAAACCTAACACTACCCTATCAATAAAATAATTAAATAAACTACCTACAATTACCTACAATTAACCTAACACTACACTATCAATAAATTAAATAAACACAATTGCTACAAATAAATACAATTAAATAAACTAGCTAAAGTACAAAAAATAAAAAAGAACTAAGTTACAGAAAATAAAAAAATATTTACAAACATAAGAAATATATTACAACAATTTTAAACTAATTACACCTACTCTAAGCCCCCTAATAAAATAACAAAGCCCCCCAAAATAAAAAATTCCCTACCCTATTATAAATTAGAAAAGTTACAAGCTCTTTTACCTTACCAGCCCTGAACAGGGCCCTTTGGGGGCATGCCCCAAGAAGTTCAGCTCTTTTGCCTGTAAAAGAAAACATACAATACCCCCCCCCCAACATTACAACCCACCACCCACATACCCCTAATCTAACCCAAACCCCCCTTAAATAAACCTAACACTAAGCCCATGAAGATCTTCCTACCTTGTCTTCACCATACCAGGTTCACCGATCCGTCCTGGCTCCGATATCTTCATCCAAACCAAGCGGGGGCTAGACATCCACTGAAGAAGTCCAGAAGAGGGTCCAAAGTCTTCCTCCTATCCGGCAAGAAGAGGACATCCGGACCGGCAAACATCTTCTCCAAGCGGCATCTTCGATCTTCTTCCATCCGGTGCGGAGCGGGTCCATCTTGAAGCAGGCGACGCGGATCCATCCTCTTCTTCCGATGTCTCCCGACGAATGACGGTTCCTTTAAGGGACGTCATCCAAGATGGCGTCCCTCGAATTCCGATTGGCTGATAGGATTCTATCAGCCAATCGGAATTAAGGTAGGAATTTTCTGATTGGCTGATGGAATCAGCCAATCAGAATCAAGTTCAATCCGATTGGCTGATCCAATCAGCCAATCAGATTGAGCTCGCATTCTATTGGCTGTTCCGATCAGCCAATAGAATGCGAGCTCAATCTGATTGGCTGATAAGTATAAGTATAACGTAGGTGGCGGTCGGCAGATTAGGGGTTAAAATTTTTAATCGAGTGGCGGCGATGTGGGGGGAGCTCGGTTTAGGGGTACATAGGTAGTTTATGGGTGTTAGTGTACTTTAGGGTACAGTAGTTAAGAGCTTTATAAACCGGCGTTAGCCAGAAAGCTCTTAACTCCTGCTATTTTCAGGCGGCTGGAATCTTGTCGTTAGAGCTCTAACGCTCACTGCAGAAACGACTCTAAATACCGGCGTTAGGAAGATCCCATTGAAAAGATAGGCTACGCAAATGGCGTAGGGGGATCTGCGGTATGGAAAAGTCGCGGCTGAAAAGTGAGCGTTAGACCCTTTAATCACTGACTCCAAATACCAGCGGGCGCCCAAAACCAGCGTTAGGAGCCTCTAACGCTGGTTTTGACGGCTATCGCCGAACTCTAAATCTAGGCCTATCTTTGCTGCAGTTATGTCTAAGGCGATGCATTTATCCTTTTGGGATAAATAATAAGTAGTGATGTTGTGAATAGTTCGCCTGCGAATAGTTCCCAGCAAACATAGGCCTAGATTTGGAGTTTGGCGGTAGCCGTGAAAACCAGCGTTAGAGGCTCCTAACGCTGGTTTTAGGCTACCGCCGGTATTTGGAGTCACTTAAAAAAGGGTCTAACGCTCACTTTTCAGCCGCGACTTTTCCATACCGCAGATCCCCTTACGTCAATTGCGTATCCTATCTTTTCAATGGGATCTTTCTAACTCCGGTATTTAGAGTCGTGTCTGAAGTGAGCGTTAGAAATCTAATGACAAAACTCCAGCCGCAGAAAAAAGTCAGTAGTTAAGAGCTTTCTGGGCTAACGCAGGTTCATAAAGCTCTTAACTACTGTACTCTAAAGTACACTAACACCCATAAACTACCTATGTACCCCTAAACCGAGGTCCCCCCACATTGCCGCCACTCGATTAAATTTTTTTAACCCCTAATCTGCCGACCGCCACCTACGTTATACTTATGTACCCCTAATCTGCTGCCCCTAACACCGCCGACCCCTGTATTATATTTATTAACCCCTAATCTGCCCCCCTCAACGTCGCCTCCACCTGCCTACACTTATTAACCCCTAATCTGCCGAGCGGACCTGAGCGCTACTATAATAAAGTTATTAACCCCTAATCCGCCTCACTAACCCTATAATAAATAGTATTAACCCCTAATCTGCCCTCCTAACATCGCCGACACCTAACTTCAATTATTAACCCCTAATCTGCCGACTGGAGCTCACCGCTATTCTAATAAATGTATTAACCCCTAAAGCTAAGTCTAACCCTAACACTAACACCCCCCTAAGTTAAATATAATTTTAATCTAACAAAATTAATTAACTCTTATTAAATAAATTATTCCTATTTAAAGATAAATACTTACCTGTAAAATAAACCCTAATATAGCTACAATATAAATTATAATTATATTATAGCTATTTTAGGATTAATATTTATTTTACAGGTAACTTTGTAATTATTTTAACCAGGTACAATAGCTATTAAATAGTTAAGAACTATTTAATAGCTAAAATAGTTAAAATAATTACAAATATACCTGTAAAATAAATCCTAACCTAAGTTACAATTAAACCTAACACTACACTATCAATAAATTAATTAAATAAAATACCTATAATTATCTACAATCAAACCTAACACTACACTATCAATAAATAAATTAAATACAATTCCTACAAATAAATACAATGAAATAAACTAACTAAAGTACAAAAAATAAAAAAGAACTAAGTTACAAAAAATAAAAAAATATTTACAAACATTAGAAATATATTACAACAATTTTAAACTAATTACACCTACTCTAAGCCCCCTAATAAAATAACAAAGCCCCCCAAAATAAAAAAATGCCCTACCCTATTCTAAATTACTAAAGTTCAAAGCTCTTTTACCTTACCAGCCCTGAACAGGGCCCTTTGCGGGGCATGCCCCAAGAAGTTCAGCTCTTTTGCCTGTAAAAAAAAACATACAATACCCCCCCCCAACATTACAACCCACCACCCACATACCCCTAATCTAACCCAAACCCCCCTTAAATAAACCTAACACTAAGCCCCTGAAGATCTCCCTACCTTGAGTCGTCTTCACCCAGCCGAGCCAAATTCTTCATCCAAGCGGAGCAAGAAGAGGTCCTCCATCCGGTAGAAGTCTTCATCCAAGCTGGGCAGAAGAGGTCTTCCATCCGATTGAAGTCTTCATCCAAGAGGCATCTTCTATCGTCATCCATCCGGAGTGGAGCGGCAGCATCCTGAAGACCTCCGACGCGGAACATCCATCCTGGCCGATGACTGAACAACGAATGACGGTTCCTTTAAATGACGTCATCCAAGATGGCGTCCCTCGAATTCCGATTGGCTGATAGGATTCTATCAGCCAATCGGAATTAAGGTAGGAATATTCTGATTGGCTGAAGAATCAGCCAATCAGAATCAAGTTCAATCCGATTGGCTGATCCAATCAGCCAATCAGATTGAGCTTGCATTCTATTGGCTGATCCAATCAGCCAATCAGATTGAGCTTGCATTCTATTGGCTGTTCCGATCAGCCAATCAGATTTTTCCTACCTTAATTCCTTAATTCGGAGGTCTTCAGGATGCTGCCGCTCCACTCCGGATGGTTGACGATAGAAGATGCCTCTTGGATGAAGACTTCAATTGGATTAAAGACCTCTTCTGCCCCGCTTGGATGAAGACTTCTACCGGATGGAGGACCTCTTCTTGCTCCGCTTGGATGAAGAATTTGGCTCGGCTGGGTGAAGACGACTCAAGGTAGGGAGATCTTCAGGGGCTTAGTGTTAGGTTTATTTAAGGGGGTTTGGGTTAGATTAGGGGTATGTGGGTGGTGGGTTGTAATGTTGGGGGGGGTATTGTATGTTTTTTTTTTACAGGCAAAAGAGCTGAACTTCTTGGGGCATGCCCCGCAAAGGGCCCTGTTCAGGGCTGGTAAGGTAAAAGAGCTTTGAACTTTAGTAATTTAGAATAGGGTAGGGCATTTTTTTATTTTGGGGGGATTTGTTATTTTATTAGGGGGCTTAGAGTAGGTGTAATTAGTTTAAAATTGTTGTAATATATTTCTAATGTTTGTAAATATTTTTTTATTTTTTGTAACTTAGTTCTTTTTTATTTTTTGTATTTTAGTTTATTTCATTGTATTTATTTGTAGATATTGTTTTTAATTTATTTATTGATAGTGTAGTTTTAGGTTTAATTGTAGATAATTATAGGTATTTTATTTAATTAATTTATTGATAGTGTAGTGTTAGGTTTAATTGTAACTTAGGTTAGGATTTATTTTACAGGTAAATTTGTAATTATTTTAACTATTTTAGCTATTAAATAGCTATTGTACCGGGTTAAAATAATTACAAAGTTACCTGTAAAATAAATATTAATCCTAAAATAGCTATAATATAATTATAATTTATATTGTAGCTATATTAGGATTTATTTTACAGGTAAGAATTTATCTTTAAATAGGAATAATTTATTTAATAAGAGTTAATTAATTTCGTTAGATTAAAATTATATTTAACTTAGGGGGTGTTAGTGTTAGGGTTAGACTTAGCTTTAGGGGTTAATCCATTTATTAGAATAGCGGTGAGCTCCAGTCGGCAGATTAGGGGTTAATAATTGAAGGTAGGTGTCGGCGATGTTAGGGAGGGCAGATTAGGGGTTAATACTATTTATTATAGGGTTAGTGAGGCGGATTAGGGGTTAATAACTTTATTATAGTAGCGCTCAGGTCCGGTCGGCAGATTAGGGGTTAATAAGTGTAGGCAGGTGGAGGCAACGTTGTGGGGGGCAGATTAGGGGTTAATAAATATAATATAGGGGTCGGCGGTGTTAGGGGCAGCAGATTAGGGGTACATAGGGATAATGTAAGTAGCGGCGGTTTACGGAGAGGCAGATAAGGGTTAAAAATAATATACAGGGGTCAGCGATAGCGGGGGCGGCAGAATAGGGGTTAATAAGTGTAAGGTTAGGGGTGTTTAGACTCGGGGTATATGTTAGAGTGTTAGGTGCAGACATAGGAAGTGTTTCCCCATAGCAAACAATGGGGCTGCGTTAGGAGCTGAACGCAGCTTTTTTGCAGGTGTTAGGTTTTTTTTCAGCTCAAACAGCCCCATTGTTTCCTATGGGGGAATCGTGCACGAGCACGTTTTTGAGGCTGGCTGCGCTCCTTTTTTGGAGCCTAACGCAGCCATTCTGTGGACTCTCAATACCAGAGTTATTTTAAAGGTGCGGCCAGAAAAAAGCCAGCGTTAGCTACGCGGGTCCTTACCGACAAAACTCTAAATCTAGCCGATAGCTTGTTCGCGTTCGCTGCCGCGCAATGCAATATTCGATCCGCCCCCTGTTCATCATCATTGAGTAAAACTTTGACCCTGTACCTCACAGTCAGCAGACACATTCCAGCCAATCAGCAGCAGACCCTCCCTCCCATACCCTCCTACCTCTTGGACAGCATCCATTTTAGATTCATTCGGAAGCTGCATTTTTAGTGAGAGGAGGGACAGTGTAGCTGCTGCTGATTTAATAGGGAAATCGATAGCTAGGCTAGTGTATTCAGTGTCCACTACAGTCCTGAAGGACTCATCTGATCTCTGCTGTAAGGACAGCACCCCAAAAAGCCCTTTTTAGGGCTAGAACATCTGCTTTTTGCTTTTTTTTCCTGTGTAATCTAATTGCAGTTGCCTGTCTGCCAGCATGTGTATCAGGCTCACAGCGTATACTGTGCCCACTTGCCCAGTGCCACCACTCATATCTGGTGTAACAGTAGTGTACATTTAAAAAAAACAATACTTTTTTGACATTTTTCTTTTGTGAAATAATAGCAGTCAGTTTCCTCCAGTGTCACAACAGTGCAACTCATATCTGGTGTAACCATAGTGTACATTAACCCCTTAATGACCACAGCACTTTTCCATTTTCTGTCCGCTTGGGACCAGGGCTATTTTTGCATTTCTGCGGTGTTTGTGTTTAGCTGTAATTTTCCTCTTACTCGTTTACTATACCCACACATATTATATACCGTTTTTCTAGCCATTAAATGGACTTTCTAAAGATACCATTATTTTCATCATATCCTATAAATTACTATAAAAAAAATTATAAAATATGAGGAAAAAATGGAAAAAAACACACTTTTTTCCAAAATCTGTTACTCATCTACAAACACCAAAAAACACCCATGCTAAAGTCTGCCAGTACTAAAATAAAAGGTATCTTTTATATATATATATATATATATATATATATATATATATATATATATATATATATATATATATATATATATATATTTATATTTATATTTAGCATATTTACATATGCTGTTGTGTAGGATCCATCACTATTGTGGCCAGATACCATTATTTTCATCATATCCTAAAAATTACTATAAAAAAATTATAAAATATGAGGAAAAAATGAAAAAAAAACACTTTTTTCCAAAATCTGTTACTCATCTACAACCACCAAAAAACACCCATGCTAAAGTCTGCCAGTACTAAAATAAAAGGTATCTTTATATATATATATATATATATATATATATATATAGATAGATATAGATATAGATATTTACATATGCTGTTGTGTAGGATCCCCCCCCCCTTAGCCCCCAACCTCCCTGTTCCCCCCAAAACAGCTTACTAACCCACCCCAGTTTGCAAATAAAATGTTTTTTTTTTTATTTTTATTTCATTTTTCTGTAGTGTAGCTGTCCCCGCCCCCCAAGACCAATCTCCCACCCGCTCACAGATCACTTAGATTTCAAGTACTAAATATTTTGCACCCCTTTCTCCCACTTATAAAAAAAAAAAATTTCTGTAGTGTAGCGGTTCCCACCCGCTCCTTCCCAGTGCACGCGCCCGCCCGCCCGCCTCCTCCCATGCACGCGCGCACATCTGTCACTGTGAAGCGGACGTAACCCATACACTACCTGATCGATACAACATCATACCTGATGTTTTAAAGCACGTTATTCCAAACAATTTAGGAATGTTAGGTGATTTATGCCCTTTATGGATTAAAACCAGACTCTGCATCAACTATGTAATATTCCATGGAAGTTTTGCCATGGATACCCCTCCGGCATGCCACAGTCCAGGTGTTAGTCCCCTTGAAACAACTTTTCCATCACTGTTGTGGCCAGAAAGAGTCCCTGTGGGTTTTAAAATTCGCTTGCCTATTGAAGTCTATGGCAGTTCGCCTGGTTCGCCTGTTTGCGAACATTTGTGGAAGTTCGCATTCGCCGTTCGCGAACCCAAATTTTTACGTTTGCGACATCACTAATAATAAGCAAATTCTTTATATGGCAGCTATTTAATTTGATATAATTATTAATATCTACAGGTTTAAAATAATTTTTAGTCTATTTTATTATTCTCTATGTAAATTTCTAAGTCTAAAAAGGTTACCATTAGTTGGTGAGTATCGCAACTGAATTGAATATGCCAATCATTCTCATTTAGATGGAGAATAAATCTATCCAGGTCAGCTTTGGAATCTTTCCAAATAAAAATAATATCATCTTTAATCTAGCATTTGACCCTATCTTGGATTGTTCGTCGGGACGCAGCAGTGTCCCCTCTAAAACGCTGGCTGACACTATGTCCCTCATTCAAAGTCTGACTTTAATAGACACGTGGAGATTGAAACACCCCTCCCAACGCACCTACACTTTCTACTCCAACCCACATAAAAATTATTCCCGAATAGATCATGTTTTAGTTGATCAATCAATATATAGTCATATTCAATACTCTGAAATCACCCCAACTAGTTTTTCCGATCACGCTATGGTGTCTATAAATCTTAAATGGTTGGAAACTCCCCTATCCCCCTTTATTTGGAAATTGGATGAAGCATTGCTAAAAAATAAAATACTCACCAAACACATTGCGGATACTATTGAGGAATACTTTAGGATTAACAACACAGTTGACATTTCCCCCCACACACTCTGGGAAGCCCATAAATCCGTTCTACGTGGAGAATTTATCAAACATAAAGCCTTACAAAATAAACATTTCAGAACGCAGTTTTCAACCATCCTACATTCCATACGCACCCTAGAACAGCAACATCAAGAAGCACCCACGGACCTCCACCTCTCTCACCTTCTGAGGCAACATAGAAATGACTTAAATAGGCTACTGTACAGGGAAGCCCAGACCAGGGCATTATATCTTAAAAAGACATTCCTTGCTAGGTCTAATAAAATCGGTCCTTCTCTAGCTAGAGCACTTAAGGAACATAGGTTAAACACTCACATCCACAAAATAGTGAACGGTTCGGGGAACAGTTTAGTAAGCAGCCCTTCAATAGTTGAGGAGTTTAAAAACTTCTATGGTAACCTCTATAACCTCCAGGCCCCCCCAGCTTCCACAACCCCCTCAGCTACTGAGCAGTACATAACAGATGCTTCTCTCCCTAGCATTCCTAAAGAATTAACAGAATTTTTGGATAGGCCCATTACATCACAAGAAGTAGCAACAGCTATAAACTCCCTCCCAGCACAAAAATGCCCGGGCCCAGACGGGTTCTCAAACATTTACTATAAGCAATTTAAAAACTTGCTTATCCCCCACCTAACAACCCTTTTCCAGTCCTTAGATAATGGGGCATCATGGTCGGAGGGTTCCCTTGAGGCATATATATCGGTTATCCCCAAACCAGAAAAAGACACTACTCAGGTGGGCAATTATAGACCGATATCTTTACTCAATACAGATATAAAGCTGTACTCAAAAATCTTAGCGACCAGAATGAATAAAATTTTACCTCAGGTCATTCACACCGATCAATCCGGCTTCATCCCAAAAAGAGAGGCAAGGGATAATACCACAAGGGTCTTACATCTGATTGAACAGTCCGGCCGGTCAAAAATACCTACTATCCTGATCTCAACTGATGCTGAAAAAGCATTTGACCGGCTGGACTGGGATTTCTTAAAACTCTGCTTGAGCGCCATTGGGATAGGACCCATAATGCTCCGGAGGATCTTTGGCCTTTACTCCCACCCAAAAGCCAGGGTCCGGGCGAACAACACACTTTCCGACAGTTTTAGAATCTGCAACGGCACGAGACAGGGGTGCCCCCTGTCTCCTCTGTTGTTCGCTGTATCAATTGAGATACTAGCAGCTCACGTACGAAAGAACCCGCATATCACCGGCCCACAGCTAGGTCCCAACATGTATAAGCTCACTTTGTACGCTGACGACGTTCTCACCTTCCTAACACACCCAGACAAATCCCTGCCACACTTATTAACAGAATTAGAGAGATTCAGCTCCCACTCTAACTTCTTGATCAACGCCAGAAAATCTGAAATCCTTAATATTATTCTTCCAAAAGAAAACTTTGAGAACCTCAAAACCCTATGCCCATACACCCTACTCCATGATAAAATCAAATACCTTGGAATATACCTGGCCCCTTCCATTAATAAGTTATTTAAATTTAATTACACACCACTTTTACACAAACTTAGGAAAGATTTTGACTCCTGGCAGGAGAAACCACTGTCATGGTGGGGTAGGATCCAGGCAGTTAAAATGACCACCTTACCCCAAATCCTATACCTCCTCCAGGCTGTTCCAATCCAATTGCCACTGACCTATCTGACAAACCTACAATCCATGATAAACTCCTTTATATGGGGAAAGGTAAAGCCCCGTATCAGTAAAAAGATCCTGACAAAACCCTTAGGCAGGGGGGGCTTGGGGGTACCGTTAATATCACAATACTACAAGGCTGTAGTTCTGCAAAAAATCTTAGAATGGCACGATGTCACACACACAAAAGCTTGGTCCTCTATAGACTCCTTCCTGCTGAGTTCACCCGTAATAGGACCACTGTGCTGGATCAAACAACTAAGTAGACCCATATTATCCAAAGCCTCCCCTCTCTACGCTCATTATTTCCGAACTTGGGATACTATAAGACTTAAAACCAAAGGTCTCACGACATACATCTCACCAATGACACCTATTCCGATTAACGCGGAATTCCATAAGGGACTCATCCCGAATGAATCCTATTCCCCAGATACAGGCCCAACGATACAGTTCATTTACCTGACAGGGGGTGGGAAACTGAAACAGAGAACACAACTTACAGAATTGGCAGGTGGAACCTTCTCTCGGTGGCTAAAATACGCTCAACTTACACACTTACTGGCTTCATCACCCTATAAACAGGACTTATTGAGAGAATTGACGAAATTTGAAAGACTCTGTCTGGAGGGAGTGACGCCCAGAGGTTCATTGTCTATAACAAAAAGACTGTTAGACGACACCCTTAGCCTACCCACACCCTCTTATGACTCTCACTGGCAAACCGACTTAGGAATCACTATCCCCAAAGAGCAATGGGACAACATATTTTACAACTCTGCCAAGTCCTCCTCCCCTAGAATACTGGAGCTTAATCATAAGGTTCTGTTTCGATGGTATCTTACCCCTGATAGGCTCAAAAGGATATACCCTCAATCTAACGCTACATGTTGGAGAGGTTGTGGGTCTCCTGGCACAATGGCCCATATTTGGTGGCACTGCCCGAAACTACTCCCATTTTGGGAAAGCGTTATTAATAGCCTGAAAGTTATTATGGGAGAACAATTCGAACTACCCCCAACCACAGCCCTCCTAAATTACAAACCAAAGAAAATATGCAAATTCAAGTGGAAACTCCTCCAATATAGCTTAAACGGAGCCAAATTACTTATTGCACGCAAATGGAAATCTGCCCAGATTCCAACTAGGCAGGAATGGTTGCACAATACATCTGAGCTGCTAGAGATTGAAGAATATGCATACCTTAAGAATGGCAGTCTTGCCTTCTACCATAACATACAATTTTACTGGCAGACTCTTCTTCACTCACAGATAGCCTAATTGTCTCTGAAGCTTCGGGGTGGACCGCCCTTTCTGGACCACTTTTCAAAATTCATCAAAAACCCTCCCCTCCTCCCCCTTCTTTTTTCTTCTTCACCCTTTTCCCTCTCTCTTTACTCACCTTTCTTTTTGTCCCCTTTCCTTTTCTCCTTTCTTCCTTTCTTATTGTGTCTTTGCCGGAATAGGCATATGTTCTGAATTATTAAGTTCTTTAAGTTGTTATTGTTTGTGAGGAGTGCTCTTCTTATGCAGAGATACCAGTCGGAGATGTATAAAGGTTAATATGAACTGTTGCAAAACCAGGCCACAACGGTATGTACCACCTCTTACTTATATGAACTATTCCTATCCTACACCGTGCCTGTTTATTGTATCCATATCTTGGAGTGTTTCCCCAATATTATTAACAAGAGTCTCCCCGTTACGGACAATTCACCTCTAATAGCTTGCTTCATATGGTTAAATTGTACGAAATGTCTGAGTATCTTTATGGACAATGTTATGGTTATTTCCACTGTAAGTGTACTCTTTTCTTCTAAAATAAAAATGTTTTAAAAAAAAAAAAAAAAAATAAAAAAAAAAAAATAATATCATCAATATATCTTCAATAGCTTACCAGATTCGCAACCCAGCTAAGATTGTCAAACATAAAAAGTTTTTCCCAAGCAGACATATATAAGTTAGCATAGCTGGGTGCTAATCTGGTACCCATCGCTGTTCCGCTGACCTGTAAATAATAATCATTCTCAAATCAAAATAAATTTGTGTTTAAAATAAGCTCTATCCCTTTTAGAATATAATCAAATTGTTTTTTATCCATATTTGGATCTGAGCCTAAGATTTTTTCTACTGCTGGAATACCTTTGTCTTTATTTATGATTGTATATAATGAAGTAACATCTGCAGTTACTAACCACCAGTCAGGTTGCCAATTTATTTCATTTAATATTTGTGAAATATTTCATGTGTTTTTTTAAGTAGGCCTTAGTTTTTATAACATATGGCTGCAGTAGGCGGTCAATATATAGTGACAGGTTGCTTGTAAGGGAATCTACCCCTGACACTATGGGTCATCCTGGTGAATTTGTTGGATTTTTATGGACCTTTGGCAATATATAGAAGGTTGGGATTTTTGGATATTCATTTTTTTATAAAGGTATATTCACGTTTGTTTAGAATTTCTTTACTAATTCCTAGATTTTTTATTTTTTTCTTAAAGATACCAATAGGGTTCTGGCTTAGACGTCCTCATGTATTTAAATATTTTAATTGCCTTTGGCATTCCTCTATATATTTCCCTCTGTCCAAAATCACAATCTAAAGACCGCTGCTCAATAACTTGTCTGCCTGCTCTGAGGATGCGGACATCAATCCGCCCGACCCTATACGATCGGGCTGATTGACACCCCCTGCTAGCGGCCAACCAGGAGTGGCAGGGGGCAGCATTGCACAAGCAGTTCACAAGAACTGCTTGTGCAATGATAAATGCCCACAGCGTATGCTGTCGGTATTTAACGAAGTGCGGCAGACATGATACGCTACATTGTATCATGTCCGCTTGCACTTTCATAAATCGGCCCCTATGTCTCTACTACAGGATGCTTGCCCCAACATAGAAGAGTTTAAGCAGGTCCCAATGGCTTTCTTTCAGAAAGGCAAGATTATAGGTAAACGTTTAATGCATGCCAAGGTTTACAATACCAAGGAAACACCTAATCCTTTCTTTGGCAAACCTAGACAGGGAACATTTCCCTGCCTTGGATGCGCCCAATGTAATAGTTTAATCAAAGACAATACTATCTCACTTCCCCACACTGGTAACAAATTATATGTATCTGGTTACTACACTTGTGAGTCTTCCTATGTAGTGTATGCCCTTAAATGTCTGTGTGGCCTCTTATAAATAGAGGAGACCACCCAAAAGGTCAGAGATAGTGTATGCAAACACAAGTCTACCATTAGAAATGAGTCCACAGCTCATTTACCAGTACCTGCCCATTTTATTGAAATGTGAAATCAAGCTAACCAACTCAGGGTTATGGTTATAGACAAGGCCCCTAAAAATGACAGGGGAGGGGATAGAACCAAAGATCTACTATACAAGGAAGCAAAATGGATATGGCGTCTTGACACTATGTACCCTAAAGGCCTGAATAGAAGCTTTAATTTACTTCCATTAATCTGATGTATGTACTTACACTTAGGTTAAATTTCCTTTTTATTTTTGAATTATACTTTGTGTATTTTTTGTATTCTTTGAGATATTGACCTCTAGTTATCAACGTGTCTACCTCAAATACGCTGGAATTCCGCAGCGTATTTGTGGCGAGGCTGATTCGCCTTAGTTATCAAGCCCTAGATACCGGCAAAAGTAGAATTTAGTGACGTAAGCTTAGATCCGCCGGACTCAGTCCGACACTGATCGATTCTTACGTCACTCCAGATGTTCCTCACACAAGTTCGGCACAATCTGACTACTTTTGCTAGTTATCAAAAAACTAGCAGGTACGCTCGGCACTTTTCTGGCCCAGCGTACCTGGTTCTCAAACCACCGCCCTGGATGCGGCGGATCCCATAGGAATCAATGGGAGTCTGACCACAGCGAAAGTTCATGTTCGCTGCTACCCGACATCCCATAGATTCCTATGGGAAATGTCTACACCTAACACCCTAACATGTACCCCGAGTCTAAAAACCCCTAATCTGTCCCCCTACACTGCCGCAACTAAATAAATGTATTACCCCCTAAACCGCCACTCCCGGACCCCGCCGCAAGCTTTACTAAATATGTTAACCCCTAAACCGCCGCTCCCGGTCCCCGCCGCAACTATAATATATGTATTAACCCCTAAACCACCGCTCCCGGACCCCGCCGCCACTATAATATATGTATTAACCCCTAAACCGCTGCTCCCAGACCCCCCCGCCACCTACATTATACCTATTAACCCCTATCCTGCCCCCCCTATACCACCGTCCTCTATAATAAAGTTATTAACCCCTATCCTGCAGATCCCTGACCTCGCCGCAACTAAATAAATAGTTTAACCCCTAAACCGCCGCTCCCGGACCCCGCCGCAACCTATATTAAACTTATTAACCCCTAAACTGCCCCCCCTACACCGTTGCCACCTATAATAAATTGATTAACCCCTATCCTGCCCCCCCTACACCGCCGCCACTGTAATAAAATTATTAAACCCTAAACCTAAGTCTAACACTAACCCTAACACCCCCTAACTTAATTATTAATTAAATAAATCTAAATAATATTTCTCTTATTAACTAAATTAATCCTATTTAAAACTAAATAATTACCTATAAAATAAACCCTAATATAGCTACAATATAAATAATAATTATATTGTAGCTATTTTAGGATTTATTTTTATTTTACAGGCATCTTTCAATTTATTTTAACTAGGTACAATAGCTATTAAATAGTTATTAACTAATTAATAGCTACCTAGTTAAAATAAAGACAAATTTACCTGTAAAATAAAAACTAACCTACGTTACAATTACACCTAACACTACACTATACTTTAATAAATTATTCCTATTTAAAACTAAATACTTACCTGTAAAATAAACCCTAAGATAGCTACAATATAATTAATAATTACATTGTAGCTATTTTAGGGTTTATATTTATTTTACAGGTAACTTTGTATTTATTTTAGCTAGTTAGATTAGTTATTAAATAGTTATTAACCTAGCTAAAAGAAATACAAAATTACCTGTAAAATAAATACTAACCTAAGTTACAATTAAACCTAACACTACACTATCATTAAATTAATTAAATAAATTACCTACAAATAACTACAATTAAATACAATTACATAAACTAACTAAAGTACAAAAAATTAAAAAAGCTAAGTTACAAAAAATAAAAAAAATAAGTTACAAACATTTTAAAAATATTACAACAATTTTAAGCTACTTACACCTAATCTAAGCCCCCTAAAAAAATAACAAAGCCCCCCAAAATAAAAAAATGCCCTACCCTATTCTAAATTTAAAAAGTTCAAAGCTCTTTTACCTTACCAGCCCTTAAAAGGGCCTTTTGCGGGGCATGCCCCAAAGAATTCAGCTCTTTTGCCTGTAAAAGAAAAATACAACCCCCCCAATATTAAAACCTACCACCCACATACCCCTAATCTAACCCAAACCCCCTTAAATAAACCTAACACTACCCCCCTGAAGATCATCCTACCTTGAGTCATCTTCAGCCAGCCAACCCACCTATGGAACCAAAGAGGAGATCCGGAGCGGCAGAAGTCATCATCCAAGGCGCGCTGAAGAAGACTTCCATCCAATGAAGTCATCATCCAGGTGGCGCTGAAGAAGTCTTCCATCCGGGCGATGTCATCTTCCAAGCGGCGTCTTCAATCTTCTTTCTTCCTGATCCATCTTCTCCCCGCCGACACGGAACATCCTTCTTCCCCGACGGCCGATGACTGAATGAAGGTTCCTTTAAGGGACGTCATCCAAGATGGCGTCCCTTCAATTCTTATTGGCTGATAGGTTTCTATCAGCCAATCGGAATTAAGGTAGGAAAAATCAGCCAATCAGATTGAAGTTCAATCCGATTGGCTGATCCAATCAGCCAATCAGATTGAGCTTGCATTCTATTGGCTGTTCTTATCAGCCAATAGAATGCGAGCTCAATCTGATTGGCTGATTCAATCAGCCAATCAGATTTTTCCTACCTTAATTTCGATTGGCTGATAGAATCCTCTTAGCCAATCGGAATTGAAGGGACTCCATCTTGGATGACGTCCCTTAAAGGAGCCTTCATTCGTCGTTAGTCCGTCGTGGAAGAAGGATGTTCCGCGCCGGCGGGATGAAGATGGATCTGGAAGAAAGAAGATTGAAGACGCCGCTTGGAAGATGACATCGCCCGGATGGAAGACTTCTTCAGCGCCGCCTGGATGATGACTTCATCGGATGGAAGACTTCTTCAGCGTGCCTTGGATGATGACTTCTGCCCCTCCGGATCTCCTCTTCGGTCGGCTGGCTGAAGACGACTCAAGGTAGGATGATCTTCAGGGGGGTAGTGTTAGGTTTATTTAAGGGGGGTTTGGCTTAGATTAGAGGTATGTGGGTCGTGGGTTTTAATGTTGGTGGGGGGTTGTATTTTTCTTTTACAGGGAAAAGAGCAGAATTCTTTGGGGCATGCCCCGCAAAAGGCCCTTTTAAGGGCTGGTAAGGTAAAAGAGCTTTGAACTTTTTTTAATTTAGAATAGGGTAGGGCATATTTTTATTTTGGGGGCTTTGTTATTTTATTAGGGGGCTTAGATATAGGTGTAAGTAGCTTAAAATTGTTGTAATATTTTTTAAATGTTTGTAACTTTTTATTTTTTATTTTTTGTAACAGCTTTTTTATTTTTTTGTACTTTAGTTAGTTTATGTAATTGTATTTAATTGTAGTTATTTGTAGGTAATTTATTTAATTAATTTAATGATAGTGTAGTGTTAGGTTTAATTGTAACTTAGGTTAGGATTTATTTTACAGGTAATTTTGTATTTCTTTTAGCTAGGTAGTTATTAAATAGTTAATAACTATTTAATAACTATTCTAACTAGCTAAAATAAATACAAAGTCACCTGTAAAATAAATATAAATCCTAAAATAGCTACAATGTAATTATTAATTACATTGTAGCTATCTTAGGGTTTATTTTACAGGTAAGTATTTAGTTTTAAATAGAAATAATTTATTAAAGTATAGTGTAGTGTTAGGTGTAATTGTAACTTACTTAGGCCTAGATTTGGAGTTCGGCGGTAAAAGGGCTGTTAACGCTCCGCGGGCTTTTTTCTGGCCGCACCATAAATTTAACTCTGGTATCGAGAGTTCAAACAAATGCTGCGTTAGGCTCCAAAAAAGGAGCGTAGAGCATTTTTACCGCAAATGCAACTCTCGATACCAGAGTTGCTTACGGACGCGGCCGGCCTCAAAAACGTGCTCGTGCACGATTCCCCCATAGGAAACAATGGGGCTGTTTGAGCTGAAAAAAAACCTAACACCTGCAAAAAAGCAGCGTTCAGCTCCTAACGCAGCCCCATTGTTTCCTATGGGGAAACACTTCCTACGTCTGCACCTAACACTCTAACATGTACCCCGAGTCTAAACACCCCTAACCTTACACTTATTAACCCCTAATCTGCCGCCCCCGCTATCGCTGACCCCTGCATATTTTTTTAAACCCCTAATCTGCCGCTCCGTAAACCGCCGCAACCTACGTTATCCCTATGTACCCCTAATCTGCTGCCCTAACATCGCCGACCCCTATATTATATTTATTAACCCCTAATCTGCCCCCCTCAACGTCGCCGACACCTGCCTACACTTATTAACCCCTAATCTGCCGAGCGGACCTGAGCGCTACTATAATAAAGTTACTAACCCCTAATCCGCCTCACTAACCCTATCATAAATAGTATTAACCCCTAATCTGCCCTCCCTAACATCGCCGACACCTACCTTCAATTATTAACCCCTAATCTTCCGATCGGAGCTCACCGCTATTCTAATAAATGTATTAACCCCTAAAGCTAAGTCTAACCCTAACACTAACACCCCCCTAAGTTAAATATAATTTTTATCTAACGAAATAAATTAACTCTTATTAAATAAATGATTCCTATTTAAAGCTAAATACTTACCTGTAAAATAAACCCTAATATAGCTACAATATAAATTATAATTATATTGTAGCTATTTTAGGATTAATATTTATTTTACAGGCAACTTTGTAATTATTTTAACCAGGTACAATAGCTATTAAATAGTTAAGAACTATTTAATAGTTACCTAGTTAAAATAATAACAAATTTACCTGTAAAATAAATCCTAACCTAAGATATAATTAAACCTAACACTACCCTATCAATAAAATAATTAAATAAACTACCTACAATTACCTACAATTAACCTAACACTACACTATCAATAAATTAATTAAACACAATTCCTACAAATAAATACAATTAAATAAACTAGCTAAAGTACAAAAAATAAAAAAGAACTAAGTTACAGAAAATAAAAAAATATTTACAAACATAAGAAAAATATTACAACAATTTTAAACTAATTACACCTACTCTAAGCCCCCTAATAAAATAACAAAGCCCCCCAAAATAAAAAATTCCCTACCCTATTCTAAATTAAAAAAGTTACAAGCTCTTTTACCTTACCAGCCCTGAACAGGGCCCTTTGCGGGGCATGCCCCAAGAATTTCAGCTCTTTTGCCTGTAAAAAAAAACATACAATACCGCCCCCCAACATTACAACCCACCACCCACATACCCCTAATCTAACCCAAACCCCCCTTAAATAAACCTAACACTAATCCCCTGAAGATCTTCCTACCTTGTCTTCACCATCCAGGTATCACCGATCCGTCCTGGCTCCAAGATCTTCATCCAACCCAAGCGGGGGTTGGCGATCCATAATCCGGTGCTGAAGAGGTCCAGAAGAGGCTCCAAAGTCTTCCTCCTATCCGGCAAGAAGAGGACATCCGGACCGGCAAACATCTTCTCCAAGCGGCATCTTCGATCTTCTTCCATCCGGAGCGAAGTGGCAGGATCCTGAAGACCTCCAGCGCGGAACATCCATCCGGACCGACGACTGAACGACGAATGACTGTTCCTTTAAGGGACGTCATCCAAGATGGCGTCCCTCGAATTCCGATTGGCTGATAGGATTCTATCAGCCAATCGGAATTAAGGTAGGAATTTTCTGATTGGCTGATGGAATCAGCCAATCAGAATCAAGTTCAATCCGATTGGCTGATCCAATCAGCCAATCAGATTGAGCTCGCATTCTATTGGCTGTTCCGATCAGCCAATAGAATGCGAGCTCAATCTGATTGGCTGATTGGATCGGCCAATCGGATTGAACTAGATTCTGATTGGCTGATTCCATCAGCCAATCAGAAAATTCCTTCCTTAATTCCGATTGGCTGATAGAATCCTATCAGCCAATCGGAATTCGAGGGACGCCATCTTGGATGACGTCCCTTAAAGGAACAGTCATTCGTCGTTCAGTCGTCGGTCCGGATGGATGTTCCGCGCTGGAGGTCTTCAGGATCCTGCCACTTCGCTCCGGATGGAAGAAGATCGAAGATGCCGCTTGGAGAAGATGTTTGCCGGTCCGGATGTCCTCTTCTTGCCGGATAGGAGGAAGACTTTGGAGCCTCTTCTGGACCTCTTCAGCACCGGATTATGGATCGCCAACCCCCGCTTGGGTTGGATGAAGATCTTGGAGCCAGGACGGATCGGTGATACCTGGATGGTGAAGACAAGGTAGGAAGATCTTCAGGGGATTAGTGTTAGGTTTATTTAAGGGGGGTTTGGGTTAGATTAGGGGTATGTGGGTGGTGGGTTGTAATGTTGGGGGGGGGTATTGTATGTTTTTTTTTACAGGCAAAAGAGCTGAAATTCTTGGGGCATGCCCCTCAAAGGGCCCTGTTCAGGGCTGGTAAGGTAAAAGAGCTTGTAACTTTTTTAATTTAGAATAGGGTAGGGAATTTTTTATTTTGGGGGGCTTTGTTATTTTATTAGGGGGCTTAGAGTAGGTGTAATTAGTTTAAAATTGTTGTAATATTTTTATTATGTTTGTAAATATTTTTTTATTTTCTGTAACTTAGTTCTTTTTTATTTTTTGTACTTTAGCTAGTTTATTTAATTGTATTTATTTGTAGGAATTGTGTTTAATTAATTTATTGATAGTGTAGTGTTAGGTTAATTGTAGGTAATTGTAGGTAGTTTATTTAATTATTTTATTGATAGGGTAGTGTTAGGTTTAATTATATTTTAGGTTAGGATTTATTTTACAGGTAAATTTGTTATTATTTTAACTAGGTAACTATTAAATAGTTCTTAACTATTTAATAGCTATTGTACCTGGTTAAAATAATTACAAAGTTGCCTGTAAAATAAATATTAATCCTAAAATAGCTATAATATAATTATAATTTATATTGTAGCTATATTAGGGTTTATTTTACAGGTAAGTATTTAGCTTTAAATAGGAATCATTTATTTAATAAGAGTTAATTTATTTCGTTAGATAAAAATTATATTTAACTTAGGGGGGTGTTAGTGTTAGGGTTAGACTTAGCTTTAGGGGTTAATACATTTATTAGAATAGCGGTGAGCTCCGATCGGAAGATTAGGGGTTAATAATTGAAGGTAGGTGTCGGCGATGTTAGGGAGGGCAGATTAGGGGTTAATACTATTTATGATAGGGTTAGTGAGGCGGATTAGGGGTTAGTAACTTTATTATAGTAGCGCTCAGGTCCGCTCGGCAGATTAGGAGTTAATAAGTGTAGGCAGGTGTCGGCGACGTTGTGGGGGGCAGATTAGGGGTTAATAAATATAATATAGGGGTCGGCGGTGTTAGGGGTAGCAGATTAGGGGTACATAAGTATAACGTAGGTGGCGTTCGGCAGATTAGGGGTTAAAAATTTTAATCGAGTGGCGGCGATGTGGGGGGACCTCGGTTTAGGGGTACATAGGTAGTTTATGGGTGTTAGTGTACTTTAGGGTACAGTAGTTAAGAGCTTTATAAACCGGCGTTAGCCAGAAAGCTCTTAACTCCTGCTATTTTCAGGCGGCTGGAATCTTGTCGTTAGAGCTCTAACGCTCACTTCAGAAACGACTCTAAATACCGGCGTAAGAAAGATCCCATTGAAAAGATAGGCTAAGCAAATGGCGTAGGGGATCTGCGGTATGGAAAAGTCGCGGCTGAAAAGTGAGCGTTAGACCCTTTAATCACTGACTCCAAATACCAGCGGGCGCCCAAAACCAGCGTTAGGAGCCTCTAACGCTGGTTTTGACGGCTACCGCCGAACTCCAAATCTAGGCCTTAGTTTTTATTTTACAGGTTAATTTCTCTTTCTTTTAACTAGGTAGCTATTAAATAGTTAATAACTATTTAATAGCTATTGTACCTAGTTAAAATAAATTGAAAGTTGCCTGTAAAATAAAAATAAATCCGAAGATAGCTACAATATAATTATTATTTATATTGTAGCTATATTAGGGTTTATTTTAAAGGTAAGTATTTAGTTTTAAATAGGATTAACTTAGTTAATAAGAGAAATATTATTTAGATTTATTTAATTAATATTTAAGTTAGGGGGGTGTTAGGGTTAGTGTTAGACTTAGGTTTAGGGGTTAATAATTTTATTACAGTGGCGGCGGTGTAGTGGGGGGCAGGATAGGGGTTAATAAATGTATTATAGGTGGCGACAGTGTAGGGGGGGCAGAATAGGGGTTAATAAGTTTAATATAGGTTGCGGCGGTGTCCGGGAGCAGCGGTTTAGGGGTTAAACTATTTATTTAGTTGCGGCGAGGTCCAGGATCGGCAAGATAGGGGTTAATAAATTTATTATAGAGGGCGGCGGTATGGGGGGCAGGATAGGGGTTAATAGGTATAATGTAGGTGGCGGCGGTGTCTGGGAGCGGCGGTTTAGGGGTTAATACATTTATAAGAGTTGTGGCGGGGTCTAGGAGCGGCGGTTTAGGTGTTAATAACTTTATTAAGTTGCGGGGCTTTGGGGGCGCTGGTATAGGGGGTAGAATAGTGTAGTTAGTGTGGGTGCTTAGTGACAGGCTAGCAATAAAGCTGTCAAAAAGCCGAAGAGCAGCGAGATCGGATGAGTGATAACTCTCACAGTCCTCTGCTCATCGCCCCGTACTTGGTGCACGGCTTTTTGACAGCTTTTTTGATAACTTAGGCGAAATTTTGCAGGTCCGCGGCGGCGATGGTAGGCGAGCTTAGGCGGGCGTATTGGGCCGGCGAAGGCAGGTAACGTAGACACGTTGATAACTACCCCCCATTGAGGTATTTATTTTATGTTTTGCTGCCGTTGTTTTTAATAGGTATTCCATTTTCACCTTGCACTGAGAGGGTTAACCTTCAGCATAACAGTAAGATCAGCTGACATATAGGTATGTAGTCATGTGATTTAGCCCCTTCCAGGTGCAAGTGATTGGTTACCTTTTAAGGTCTGTACCCTATAAAATGTATGTTTGCTTCTTTATGTATTAGCTTGAGTAAGGGACAGGAGACCCGAAACGTTGCTCTTCCATTAAAGGTTTCATTTATCGAAAGTGTCCCACCTTCATCTGTTGTTTTTTGCTAAAATCCAACTATATGGCACACCAGACAGCATGGCAGGTAAAAATAAGAAGTTTAAAAAAATATATAAATACTTTTAATAAAAAAATGCTTTTTGTTAGCTCTAAAATAGGGAATCATTAAAATCAAATGAGTTTGAGCATAAATAAAATATTGAATAACACTCAGAAAGGAAGAAAACATTGAAAATAATATGAAGGAATGACTAACTCTACAGATGAATCTGAGCAAATAATTTATATTAATAAAAACTTAAAACAGTACTAAGAATCCAGTCCACTAAAGGAGAGGCCTTAAAGGAACACTTAACAGTCAAAAATATTAAATGGTGAAATTTATCAATAGTAAAATATAGGTACAATTAGTGATGTCGCAAACATAAAATTTTGGGTTTGCGAACGGCGAATGCGAACTTCCGCAACTGTTCGCGAACGGGCGAACCGGGCGAACCGCCATAGACTTTAATAGGCAGGCGAACTTTAAAACCCACAGGGACTCTTTCTGGCCACAACAGTGATGGAAAAGTTGTTTCAAGGGGACTAACACCTGGACTGTGGCATGCCAGAGGGGGATCCATGGCAAAACTCCCATGGAAAATAACATAGTTGATGCAGAGTCTGGTTTTAATCCATAAAGGGCATAAATCACCTAACATTCCTAAATTGTTTGGAATAATGTGCTTTAAAACATCAGATATGATGTTGCATCGATCAGGTAGTGTAAGGGTTACGCCCGCTTCACAGTGACAGTCCAAACTCCCCGTTTAAAGGGACAGTCTACACCAGTATTTTTATTGTTTTAAAAGATAGATAATCCCTTTATTAACCATTTCTCAGTTTTGCATAACTAACACATTTATAATAATATACTTTTAACCTCTGTGATTATCTTGTATCTAAGCCTCTGCAAACTGCCCCTTTTTTCAGTTCTTTTGAAAGACTTGCAGTCTAGCCAATCAGTGCCTGCTCCCAGATAACTTCTCGTGCACGAGCACAGTGTTATCTATATGAAATACGTGAACTAACACCCTCTAGTGGTGAAAAACTGGTAAAATGCAATCTGAAAGAGGTGGGCTTCAAGGTCTAAGAAATTAGCATATGAACCTTCTAGGTTAAGCTTTCAACTAAGAATACCAAGAGAACAAAGCAAAATTGGCGATAAAAGTAAATTGGAAAATTGTTTAAAATTACATGCTCTATCTGAATCATGAAAGTTTATTTTGGCCTAGACTGTCCCTTTAACGCACCGCAAACAACCGCAAACAGTCCATTTGCACAAAAACAAACTCCCCATTTGCACAAGGTTGGATACCAAGCTAGCCATGTCCCGTTCCTTGTCCTCACTGATGTCATTGAAGGTCTCTTCCTCCACCCAGCCACCTACAACACCAAGGGTCCCCGAAAGGTGACAACAAGCCCCCTGGGACGCCTGCTGTGTTTGGTCTTCCACCTCCTCAAAGCCACCTTCCTCCTCTGACTCCTCTTCTTCAGACTCCTCTCTCTGCGTTGCCTCTCTCTGCATTATTATAAGGTGTGTTAAGTACTTCTATTCTTATCAGTTTAATCCCTGTTACGTCCCCTATCAGGGGATATGTATATGGCATCGATTTTAGGAACCGGGAGATGGAAAAAGATGCTTGGTCGGTCCTCCTACTTCAAATTTGGGGCACTGCGCATGCAATCTAATGTGCCACCAGATAGGAGTGGTGTGTTAAGTAGTACTATTCTAATCAGTTTAATCCCTGTTACGTCCCCTATCAGGGGACGTGTATATGGTATCGATTTCTAGCGGGCACCCACGTGACATCCATGGACACATTGTCATCATCAACCGCTTCACTTGTATCGGACAAGTCAACAAAGGAAGCAGCAGCAGGAACAACATCATCATCATCATCACACCGTACGTCCATGTGTGTAATGCTGTCTGACTGAGACATATCCCTGTTATCTACATCCTCTGGCAATAATGGTTGCGCATCACTATCACTCATTTCTTTGTAAATAACTCCTCTGACAGATCAAGTGAAGCGGCTGTGGTGCTAGTGTTGGTGGTGGCGGCAGGCGAGCAAGTGGTAACTTGAGAGGTGCCCGAAGCTAAGCTGGAGGAGGATGGTGCGTCAAGGTTCCGAGCGGAAGCTGTAGAAGATTGGGTGTCCTGTGTTAGCCAGTCAACTATGTCCTCAGAAATGTTCGAATTCGGGATACGTGGCCTCTGAACACTGGGCATTATTCTAGGGCCAAAGGGAATCACAGCACCACGAACAAGACGGCCCATGCGGGGTGGCCTGCTCTGCCTGTCATTTTTTTTCGATTAGTGGTACTATGCGTGCAAGCTACTGAGACAACAGATATGAGTGGCACTGTGCACTGGCAGAAGTTGGCAGAGTAGACGCTGTAGGCCTGACACACACGCTTGCAGACAACTAACTGCTATTCAATCTATTACAGTCAAAAAATTATTATTTTTTAAATGTACACTACTGTTACACCAGATATGAGTTGCACTGGGGTGACACTGTGCCCTGGCAGGCAGGCACTGAAATGCACACGTGTGAAGGAAACTGACTGCTATTATTTTTTTTATATATTTTTTTTTATTGAGGTTTAGTTAAAGGCATACATAGATCATAGTAACAAATTCTTATGTCACAAGAGATAAGGCTTCAATGTTACAGGAGTAAGAATATAGACATGAAAGAGACGTATAGCCAACAAATTACATAGGCCTAGATTTGGAGTTTGGCGTTAGCCGTGAAAACCAGCGTTAGAGGCTCCTAACGCTGGTTTTAGGCTACCGCCGGTATTTGGAGTCAGTGATTAAAGGGTCTAACGCTCACTTTTCAGCCGCGACTTTTCCATACTGCAGATCCCCTTACGTCAATTGCGTATCCTATCTTTTCAATGGGATCTTCCTAACGCCGGTATTTAGAGTCGTTTCTGAAGTGAGCGTTAGAGCTCTAACGACAAAACTCCAGCCGCAGGAAAAAAGCAGGAGTTAAGAGCTTTCTGGGCTAACGCCGGTTCATAAAGCTCTTAACTACTGTACCCTAAAGTACACTAACACCCATAAACTACCTATGCACCCCTAAACTGAGGTCCCCCCACATCGCCGCAACTCGATTAATTTTTTTTAACCCCTAATCTGCCGACCGTGACCTACGTTATACTTATGTACCCCTAATCTACTGCCCCTAACACCGCCGACCCCTGTATTATATTTATTAACCCCTAACCTGCCCCCCTCAACGTCGCCGCCAGCTACTTACAATAATTAACCCCTAATCTGCCGACCGCAAAGCGCCGCCACCTACGTTATCCTTATGTACCCCTAATCTGCTGCCCCTAACACCGCCGACCCCTATATTATATTTATTAACCCCTAATCTGCCCCCCTCAACGTCGCCTCCACCTGCCTACACTTATTAACCCCTAATCTGCCGAGCGGACCTGAGCGCTACTATAATAAAGTTATTAACCCCTAATCCGCCTCACTAACCCTATCATAAATAGTATTAACCCCTAATCTGCCCTCCCTAACATCGCCGACACCTAACTTCAATTATTAACCCCTAATCTGACGACCGGAGCTCACCGCTACTATAATAAATGGATTAACCCCTAAAGCTAAGTCTAACCCTAACACTAACACCCCCCTAAGTTAAATATAATTTAAATCTAACGAAATTAATTAACTCTTATTAAATAAATTATTCCTATTTAAAGCTAAATACTTACCTGTAAAATACATCCTAATATAGCTACAATATAAATTATAATTACATTGTAGCTATTTTAGGATTAATATTTATTTTACAGGCAACTTTGTAATTATTTTAACCAGGTACAATAGCTATTAAATAGTTAAGAACTATTTAATAGTTACCTAGTTAAAATAATTACAAAATTACCTGTAAAATAAGTCCTAACCTAAGTTATAATTAAACCTAACACTATACTATCAATAAATTAATTAAATAAAATACCTACAATTACCTACAATAAAACCTAACACTACACTATCAATAAATAAATTAAATACAATTCCTACAAATAACTACAATTACATAAACTACCTAAAGTACAAAAAATAAAAAAGAACTAAGTTACAAAAAATAAAAAAATATTTACAAACATAAGAAAAATATTACAACAATTTTAAACTAATTACACCTACTCTAAGCCCCCTAATAAAATAACAAAGACCCCCAAAATAAAAAAATGCCCTACCCTATTCTAAATTAATAGAGTTAAAAGCTCTTTTACCTTACTGTCAGGTTTCACTCCTGTACCTTTAAGCTGAGGTTACTTAAGGCTACTCCTCCCCCTTCCACCTGCCGATTAATGTTTAGTGTTCTGACTTTTCAGCAAGAGAAGACACCTATCTAAACCTGTAGGCTAAATTCAGAGTTTCTCCTTTTCCATATTGGATTTACAAATATTTGTATCTGCTGATACCAGGATTTATTTCCCCACTCGCAACCTGCTAATCTACTGTTGCTGATAATTTTCCTATCCGGTTCACAGCCGGCAACTCTCATAACCAGCGTACATCTAATAACTTACCTGAGAGGACTTATTTCATTCAGACTGCCTTTCTCATAAATTCCGGAGCTTGCTACTTCTTGCCGTTACTGCCTATAACTAACTACAGTACTTCAGCGTTCACACGCTGTCTCTCTACAACTCTCAGAGTCACTCCTGTCTACAATCAAGCTAAAGGCTTACAGCGCTCACACGCTGCCTGTCAGGTAACTCACGGATCTGATTGGAGGAACACCACACACCCTCTCTCTGTGTCTCTGTACGCCGCAGCGGCATCATCTCTCCCCTCTCAGTCCTTGCACGCTGGTTCAAGGGGTTTACAGCAGACGCCGACTCTGACTCAGGGCTCATTCCTAACAGTAGTACAAATAGCTACTGTTAGTGCTTCCTCAATCAAGACACTTGTCAAATATACTACGTCCTGTAAAATTGACAGTTATTACAACCGGACTGAATCTGATATACTAGCTTGGTACAAATGTACTAAAAGTATTCCAAGGATATACATTAACTATATCTGTTGCAAATTCCGTATTACTGGCTACCTTGCCACTCTCCTGTAACAAGGATTACAAGAGCTCCTCAAGGTTCTTGCTTTTGTGAAAACAATAATACTTATCTGCAGTTGAGATCCACACCAGTATATTAGGGTAAACAGTATATCCTGACATATTAATCGGCATTATTATGGATCCAGCGGATTTACCCACTGTAGTCTACAACCTTACTCAAACGGTTGATCGACTATCCCAAGCCATGAGAGACTTACAACTCCAAAATGATAACCTCAGAGCAGCAGTAAGGGACAGTACCCCAGAACCTCATGTCTGTCTACCTGAAAGATTCACAGGGGACAGGAAACTATTTCGGCAATTCAGGAATGCCTGTTACTTGCTTTTTCAAATGAAGCCTAGAACTTACCATACCGAGAGGCTTAAAGTCATGACTGTGATATCCTTCCTAACAGGGGAACCAAGAATTTGGGCAGACACTTTTCTCGAGAACGATGACCCTATCCTGGGCTCGCTTACAGATTTCTTCACAGAAATGAGTGCATTGTATGAAGATACACAAAAACAACTTACAGCAGAAGCTAAGATGCGCTCCCTTAAACAGGGTAAACGCCCTGTGGAAGAATATCTCTCGGAGTTCAAGCTATACACTAAGGATTCAGAGTGGAGTCAGGTAGCATTGCGTAACCAATACCGCTTAGGGCTATCTGACGCACTTAAAGACGAACTTGCCCGTATAGAGATACCAACAACTCTTGAAAGTCTGATGGCTCTCACAGTACAGATAGACAGGAGACTTAGAGAGAGAAAATACGAGCGCCAACATTCCGAGGGAGCTCAGAAGTACTACACTGCTCCTCTATCCTCAAAAGAGAGTACCACCCCTATGGAGATTGGGTTTACCAAGGGACCACTAACTATGGACGAAAGACACCGCAGACAACAAAAGAATTTGTGCATGTACTGCGCTTCTCCTGCACACTTAGTAAAGGAATGTCCATTGTTACAACGCAATAAGAGAAGTAAGCTAAGTACTTTTAACCATTGCTTGACTAACAAGATTGTGAACGCTGCTTATTGTACTTTGTCTCTCTTTTTGCAGTGGGATCAACGAGCACTACGAACTGAAGCCATCATAGACTCAGGAGCTTTCTCCAATTTTCTTGATTTATCACTTGCACAAAAAAATAAAATACCACTGATTCTGAAAACAAGTCCAGTTTCTATTCGAGTTATTGATGGCACTTTAGTCAATTCAGGTCCGATAACACATCACACTATTCCTCTCAAGGTAACTTTGGGTAAGGGCCATAAGGAATACATCACCTTCGATGTATTACCATCTCCTCTTTTTCCAGTCGTGTTAGGCCTATCCTGGCTCCAGAAACATCAACCCAAGATATCTTGGCACACTCTAGAAGTGGAATTGAACTCCCCCTTCTGTCTTGAAAGCTGTTATCCTCATCAACAACAAGTACTCCTCTCACCTCAGACTATTCCATCCGAATATATGGATTATTTAGATGTGTTCAGTAAAAAAGAAGCGGAACACCTACCACCACATCGCATATATGACTGCCCGATAGAACTCTTGCCTGGTGTTAACATACCATATGGTCATATATACCCACTCTCCCAACCTGAACTGGAACACCTCAAGGCTTATCTCGATGAAAACCTTAAAAAGGGTTTCATTAGACCTTCCACTTCCCCCGCAGGAGCAGGGATGTTCTTCGTAAGGAATAAGGACATGTCCTTACGTCCTATCATAGATTACAGAGAATTGAACAAGAGGACAAAAAAGAACAGATACCCTCTTCCTCTTATCCCCGAATTAGTGGAAAGGCTTAGCAAAGCTACCATCTACACAAAGCTTGATCTCAGGGGAGCCTATAACCTCCTTAGGATCAGGGAAGGAGATGAGTGGCTCACCGCCTTCAGGACCAGATACGGGCTCTATGAGTATTTGGTGATGCCATTCGGGCTCTGCAACGCCCCCGCCACGTTCCAGTATTTTATCAATGATATTTTTAGAGACCTACTGGACGTGTGCCTTGTAATCTATTTGGATGACATTCTCATCTATTCCGATAATCTACAGGACCACCAGAAACATGTGCGCTGGGTATTGGATCGGTTAAGAACTCATCGGCTGTACGCCAAGCCGGAAAAATGTTCTTTCCACACTCAAGAAATAACATTTTTAGGATATAAAATATCCTCTTCAGGTGTTAGTATGGAAGAAGGAAAAATAGAAGCAATTCAAAACTGGCCTACACCTACTACTAGGAAGGATGTACAACGGTTCCTTGGCTTTGCAAATTTCTACAGGAAATTTATCAAGGGATTTTCCAACATTGCCAAACCTTTGACAAGTCTTACTGGATCACTCACATCTTTCCGGTGGAATCCACAAGCACAACAGGCTTTTGATCTCCTTAAACGATCCTTCACAACTGCTCCCATACTTCACTTCCCAGATACCAACCTTCAATTCATTTTGGAAGTAGACGCTTCAGACTATGCGCTGGGCGCTATATTGTCTCAACAAAAATCCCCAAAGGATCCCATACATCCAGTTGCTTTTTTTTCTCGACTTATGACAGCCCCAGAACGCAACTATCCTGTAGGTGAAAAGGAGCTTCTAGTTATCAAAGCATCATTGGAGCATTGGAGGCATCTATTGGAAGGGACTTCCTACCCAATTCTGATATATACCGACCATCGGAATTTGGAATACCTCCAATCAAGCAAGACTTTATCCGCTCGACAGTTACGTTGGAGTATGTTTTTTACCAGATTCCAGTTCCACATTACTTATAGGCCTGGTAAAAAGAATGGCAAGGCAGACTCTCTTTCCAGATATTTACGACCTCCTGATCAAGTCATTCCTAACCAACCTATCCTCCCTCCTGACAAATTTATTGGTATGCTGAAGGATTCCTATGACACACTACGTACCCATCAAAAAAATGATACTACCTATCCGAAGAAT
Organism: Bombina bombina; assembly: GCF_027579735.1. Lineage (NCBI taxonomy): Eukaryota > Metazoa > Chordata > Amphibia > Anura > Bombinatoridae > Bombina > Bombina bombina. The sequence goes on from NC_069501.1 coordinate 572,031,095, forward strand.
CTCCAGCATTTGGATTCAAATGGTATTGGTCATATCCATGGTAAGATATACATACCTACTACTCTCAGGGAGGACATCCTACGTTACCATCATGAATCACCATTAGCTGGACATCCAGGTGTTCAAAGAACGATTGAACTCATCAAGAGGAATTATTGGTGGCCTAACCTTCATCAATCTGTTCTCCAGTTCATTAAAACTTGCCAAGTTTGTGCCACCTCAAAGTCCGACAGAGCTAAACCCTATGGGACCTTGTTGTCCCTTCCTATTCCAGACCGGCCTTGGCATACCATCGGCATGGACTTTATAGTGGATCTTCCGCCATCCAACCATTTCACCACCATAATGGTAGTAGTGGATGGTTTTACGAAGATGGCTCACTTCATTCCCTATAGGAAATTACCAACAGCATCTGAAACTGCAGCTCTGTTTTTAGACCATGTCGTTCGTCTCCATGGCTTACCCTCCATAATCATCTCTGATAGAGGTACACAATTTACCTCCAGGTTCTGGAAACAATTATGCTCCGTTCTCAAAATAGAACATCGTTATAGCACCTCTTACCACCCTCAAACAAACGGTCAAACGGAACGTGTAAATCAGTGGATAGAACAATACATCAGGTGTTATTGTGCTCACCAGCAAGATGAATGGGCAACAAACCTAGCGATGGCTGAATACTCATACAATAACACCTTAAATAGTTCAACCAAGAGTACACCATTCTACGCAAACTATGGATACCATCCGACTTTCCATTTATTCCCTAGCCTCAATACCACATCTCCACTGGTGGACGAGACTGTCAATTCTATGTTAGATGTCTTCACATTCCTAAAGGAAAACATACTACATGCTCAGGAAACTCAACAACGTTACTATAATTTAAAGAAAAGGAAACCTCCCGAGTACCAGATCGGTGACCTTGTTTGGCTATCTACCCGTCACTTAAAGCTAAAAACCCCCAGTAGGAAATTCTCTCATTTGTTCATCGGACCTTATGAAGTATCCAAGATTGTAAATCTCAATGCTGTGACTCTGAAGTTGCCCCCAGAAATCCCCGTTCATCCCACGTTCCATGTTTCATTGTTGAAGCCGTACGTCCCGACCAGACAACAGTCGTCTCTATCTCAGACCCCTCCTATTGTGCTGGATGATACAATTTATGAAGTCTCCTCTGTTCTTGACTCCAGATGGTTCCGTGGCGAACTGCAATACTTGATCCACTGGAAAGGTTTTTCTGCTGAGGAGGATTCCTGGGAGCCCTCCTCCAACATCAATGCTTCCCGGTTGATTGCTCGGTTTCACAGACTCCATCCGCACAAACCGGCTCCTTCTGCTGCTGGGCAGCAGTTTTGATGGGGGGACCTGTCAGGTTTCACTCCTGTACCTTTAAGCTGAGGTTACTTAAGGCTACTCCTCCCCCTTCCACCTGCCGATTAATGTTTAGTGTTCTGACTTTTCAGCAAGAGAAGACACCTATCTAAACCTGTAGGCTAAATTCAGAGTTTTTCCTTTTCCATATTGGATTTACAAATATTTGTATCTGCTGATACCAGGATTTATTTCCCCACTCGCAACCTGCTAATCTACTGTTGCTGATAATTTTCCTATCCGGTTCACAGCCGGCAACTCTCATAACCAGCGTACATCTAATAACTTACCTGAGAGGACTTATTTCATTCAGACTGCCTTTCTCATAAATTCCGGAGCTTGCTACTTCTTGCCGTTACTGCCTATAACTAACTACAGTACTTCAGCGTTCACACGCTGTCTCTCTACAACTCTCAGAGTCACTCCTGTCTACAATCAAGCTAAAGGCTTACAGCGCTCACACGCTGCCTGTCAGGTAACTCACGGATCTGATTGGAGGAACACCACACACCCTCTCTCTGTGTCTCTGTACGCCGCAGCGGCATCATCTCTCCCCTCTCAGTCCTTGCACGCTGGTTCAAGGGGTTTACAGCAGACGCCGACTCTGACTCAGGGCTCATTCCTAACAGTAGTACAAATAGCTACTGTTAGTGCTTCCTCAATCAAGACACTTGTCAAATATACTACGTCCTGTAAAATTGACAGTTATTACAACCGGACTGAATCTGATATACTAGCTTGGTACAAATGTACTAAAAGTATTCCAAGGATATACATTAACTATATCTGTTGCAAATTCCGTATTACTGGCTACCTTGCCACTCTCCTGTAACAAGGATTACAAGAGCTCCTCAAGGTTCTTGCTTTTGTGAAAACAATAATACTTATCTGCAGTTGAGATCCACACCAGTATATTAGGGTAAACAGTATATCCTGACACTTACCAGCCCTGAACAGGGCCCTTTGCGGGGCATGCCCCAAGAAAATCAGCTCTTTTGCCTGTAAAAAAAAACATACAATACCCCCCCCAACATTACAACCCACCACCCACATACCCCTAATCTAACCCAAACCCCCCTTAAATAAACCTAACACTAAGCCCCTGAAGATCTTCCTACCTTGTCTTCACCTCAACAGGTATCACCGATCCGTCCTGGCATCCGGTGCTGAAGAGGTCCAGAAGAGGCTCCAAAGTCTTCCTCCTATCCAGCAAGAAGAGGACATCCGGACCGGCAAACATCTTCATCCAAGCGGCATCTTCGATCTTCTTCCATCCGGTGCGGAGCGGGTCCATGTTGAAGCAGCCGACGCGGATCCATCCTCTTCTTCCGGCGTCTCCCGACGAATGACGGTTCCTTTAAGGGACGTCATCCAAGATGGCGTCCCTCGAATTCCGATTGGCTGATCAGAATCAAGTTCAATCCGATTGGCTGATCCAATCAGCCAATCAGATTGAACTTGATTCTGATTGGCTGATTCCATCAGCCAATCAGAATATTCCTACCTTAATTCCGATTGGCTGATAGAATCCTATCAGCCAATCGGAATTCGAGGGACGCCATCTTGGATGACGTCCCTTAAAGGAACCGTCATTCGTCGGGAGACGCCGGAAGAAGAGGATGGATCCACGTCGGCTGCTTCAACATGGACCCGCTCCGCACCGGATGGAAGAAGATCGAAGATGCCGCTTGGATGAAGATGTTTGCCGGTCCGGATGTCCTCTTCTTGCCGGATAGGAGGAAGACTTTGGAGCCTCTTCTGGACCTCTTCAGCACCGGATGCCAGGACGGATCGGTGATACCTGTTGAGGTGAAGACAAGGTAGGAAGATCTTCAGGGGCTTAGTGTTAGGTTTATTTAAGGGGGGTTTGGGTTAGATTAGGGGTATGTGGGTGGTGGGTTGTAATGTTGGGGGGGGGTATTGTATGTTTTTTTTTACAGGCAAAAGAGCTGATTTTCTTGGGGCATGCCCCGCAAAGGGCCCTGTTCAGGGCTAGTAAGGTAAAAGAGCTTTTAACTCTATTAATTTAGAATAGGGTAGGGCATTTTTTTTATTTTGGGGGTCTTTGTTATTTTATTAGGGGGCTTAGAGTAGGTGTAATTAGTTTAAAATTGTTGTAATATTTTTCTTATGTTTGTAAATATTTTTTTATTTTTTGTAACTTAGTTCTTTTTTATTTTTTGTACTTTAGGTAGTTTATGTAATTGTAGTTATTTGTAGGAATTGTATTTAATTTATTTATTGATAGTGTAGTGTTAGGTTTTATTGTAGGTAATTGTAGGTATTATATTTAATTAATTTATTGATAGTATAGTGTTAGGTTTAATTATAACTTAGGTTAGGACTTATTTTACAGGTAATTTTGTAATTATTTTAACTAGGTAACTATTAAACAGTTCTTAACTATTTAATAGCTATTGTACCTGGTTAAAATAATTACAAAGTTGCCTGTAAAATAAATATTAATCCTAAAATAGCTACAATGTAATTATAATTTATATTGTAGCTATATTAGGATGTATTTTACAGGTAAGTATTTAGCTTTAAATAGGAATAATTTATTTAATAAGAGTTAATTAATTTCGTTAGATTTAAATTATATTTAACTTAGGGGGGTGTTAGTGTTTGGGTTAGACTTAGCTTTAGGGGTTAATCCATTTATTATAGTAGCGGTGAGCTCCGGTCGTCAGATTAGGGGTTAATAATTGAAGTTAGGTGTCGGCGATGTTAGGGAGGTCAGATTAGGGGTTAATTCTATTTATGATAGGGTTAGTGAGGCGGATTAGGGGTTAATAACTTTATTATAGTAGCGCTCAGGTCCGCTCGGCAGATTAGGGGTTAATAAGTGTAGGCAGGTGGAGGCGACGTTGAGGGGGGCAGATTAGGGGTTAATAAATATAATATAGGGGTCGGCGGTGTTAGGGGCAGCAGATTAGGGGTACATAAGGATAACGTAGGTGGCGGCGCTTTGTGGTCGGCAGATTAGGGGTTAATTATTGTAGGTAGCTGGCGGCGACGTTGTGGGGGGCAGGTTAGGGGTTAATAAATATAATACAGGGGTCGGCGGTGTTAGGGGCAGCAGATTAGGGGTACATAGGGATAATGTAAGTTGCGGCGGTTTACGGAGCGGAAGATTGGGGGTTAATAATATAATGCAGGGGTCAGCGATAGCGGGGGCGGCAGATTAGGGGTTAATAAGTGTAAGGGTAGGGGTGTTTAGACTCGGGGTACATGTTAGAGTGTTAGGTGCAGACGTAGGAAGTGTTTCCCCATAGGAAACAATGGGGCTGCGTTAGGAGCTGAACGCTGCTTTTTTGCAGCTGTTAGGTTTTTTTTTCAGCTATGGGGGAATCGTGCACGAGCACGTTTTTGAGGCTGGCCGCGTCCGTAAGCAACTCTGGTATCGAGAGTTGCATTTGCGGTAAAAATGCTCTACGCTCCTTTTTTGGAGCCTAACGCAGCATTTTTTGGGACTCTCGATACCAGAGTTAATTTTATTGTGCTGCCAGAAAAAAGCCCGCGTAGCGTTAACAGCCCATCTACCGCCAAACTCCAAATCTAGGCCATAGCTTGCAAACATTATACAGATAAGATGCTAATCTTTCATGCACCTTCTATATAACGCAATAGGTTACTCTTGGGCCAACAAATGTAACAGGTATTAATGAAGCGAAAGAGGGAAATTGTAACTAATGAGACCACTTTGGGATCTCATTGATAAACCTCAAATTTTTTAAATTTAACAGCAGTTTTGTTCCAAGGGTCCTGAAGATTTATGTAACATAAGACATGAGGGGTATTAACTGGGAGTAATAATAAATTCTCAGGACTACTCATAAATTATGTAAATTATTAAAGTAGATGAGGGAAATGCTGTGAACTAAGCAAGTTGAATGGTTGCTATGTTAGAGTATGGCATAGACAAGATAAGCCATATAGATAGCCCTCCAACATTAGGAGGTACATTACAAGGGGGGGGGGGAGGTGGTAAGGGAAATAAGGTTTATGCGACTTATGTGGCATACTATAGATAGGGGTATAAGAGTAACAGAGCAGGACCAGCCTACACTAAAAACCTATCCACCACTGCTATGTAACAAGCTGAAAAACACATTGTATCCCCAATAGGCTCAAAAGATTTAACTATAACACAAATTCTTACCTCTATTTAAATGGCTTTAGAGGTTCTGTTGCAGAAAGGAAAGAAAACAAACAGATATAGATAACCCAGTACACCCCTTGTATTGAAATGTAAGTAATCATGAAACGTATGGCTCACCACCTCGGCCGCCGGCGGCGTCACCATACAAACCCAGTAAACAGGGGCTATATACAGATAGTTCCAACATCCTAAGAATTACAAAGTACATGTATATCCTACACGTTAAGGTTAAGCAATTGCAGACATTAAGAACATTAGAGTGAGGATATTAAATTGTAAACAAGTGTGCAGCCAATACAATGCAAAGGTCAATTTAAAATAGAGAGTAAGTTTGTGGCAGTGGGCTCTTTAGGGTGCTGTAAATAGATGCGGCATAAATTATATTATGAGCATGCTAAAAGTAATTTTAAAGGTATGGGGTATGGAGTGGGCAATTGGATTAAAAGGAAAGCTGTAAAACCAGGGGGTTATGCTAGGCAATATAGACTCTTTCCAGAAAATACACCGGTTAGTAAGACTATTCATAGCAAACATATATATTATCAGTCAGGGCTTGATAGATATCACAATATAGCATAGACAGGGTAAATGGAAATATGCCTAATTTTAGGGATTATGGTTTTTAAAAAGGATAGTGGAGGCTGCATGTAATGATTAGAAATGGGCAAAACAGAACCATATAAACAAAACATGGTTAAACAGACTGTTGGAGGAACCATGCCAGCCTTAGGTGTAGGCTCTAGATAAGAACTTGAACAAAAAGCCTGATGAAACGACCGGAAGGTCGAGAAACGCGTTGCTGCATCTACTACATATTCAATATATGTTTTAACAGTGGTTTTAAATAAATCTGCTTTTATGATATCCCCGCTCTTCGTCTACTGCTTTATGGTTGGTCCGTCTGCCTGCCTCTCTAACCAAGAGCTCACAGCGACTGGTTGCATTACGGACAACTTGTTCCTCTGACGCTTCTACCATCTGTAGCTGTGGATTGGACCTTGGAGTTCTGGAGACTCTTCCTCATTGGTCTGTCTGGCGGGTGACTAAGGTTCCGTCCTGCTTAGTGAGGCATACGTTTATGAAGCAATCCTTGTGAGTACCCTGTCTTTGAGTGTGTGCTGTCTCCTGTCTCCTTGTCGCTGCACAACGATACTGTCCCATAAGGCGCCTCTCTTTTCTCTGCTCCTACAGATACATATAACAAAACCTCTAAGCATAATAAGGATAAGGGTATATGAGATACAAGTATGCTTAAATCTAAACACAACATGCACACTAAACAGTAAATATTATGTAAGGTGGTGGCATAGTGGTACATCCGTGTTACATGCCAGTCCAAAGAAGCCTAAATTTAAACTTAAATAGCAGCGATTTTCCTGGGAGCACTGTCTCTAAATTTGGCCAAGTCCTCTGGTAGGATTAGAGATAGAAGAGTAGTTGTAGCTGTACTAATGGTCAGGAGTGCATGATGGCTTAACAACAAGTAACTTGTGAACAGGCTGTAAAGGAGTGTGATTAAAATCCGGGTAACAGACTTATATGCATAGTAGAGTTTAGTAAAAGTCACAAAATGTGCTGCATTACCCTTCAGGTTGAAAGAGAGGAGTTGTTGTAATGCAGTGTACAAGGATAAGGTTTCCCCTACCCCACACCGGACCGGAAAGCTGGACAAAGTCTCTGGGCCACCATGTCAGAGCGCTGGACAACAGCGAATAGCCTGTACTGGGTAGAGCATATTGGAGGTGACAGGAGTTCTAGCCAATGGAGGGAAGGCCCGTTCCAAGCTGGCCTTTCGCCAAGTTGAGCTGCATACTTTAGACCCGGGAAACCCCCACGGGCCATACCAAGCGGTGTCTGAAATCTTACTGGGCTACATTGATCCACTGTGACCGATGTCATGCAGGCAATGCCTGCAACGCTTGAAGGCACTAAGTATTCTGCTTTGGGAGTGCTGCTTCCGGCTTCTGTCACAATCGGATGAGTCGCTGCTGCCATAGCCTCTGCTCCCAGAGTAACATGGAGTAAATGCAAAGTGGTGGAGGGACGCCGGGGCCCCAAAGCGCCCCTCCCCACGGTGGTAAGCATAGGAGAGTGAGCATGGGCAATATGGGTGGTTGATGTGGCTTCCTTTTGTTGAGGCGCAGAGATGCTAAAACGCTCAAGTACTGTGCGGTAGCTATCCAAAAAGATGTGGATCTCCTCCATAATATGTTCCGCAGTGGCCATATTTGGGTGGGTTAATGGATATCGGGTACAGATCTAGCTCAGCGATCTCCAGTCAATCTCGTTCTTAGTTGCAGGCTTTGCTTAGGCCGAAGAATATGGCGTCTCCCACAGTCGCTTGTTGACGGTGTGCACCCCAGAAGTACAAGATTCCTTTATGTCAAAGCTATTCCCTTAGAAGTTAAATGTGCAGGTCTTCCTTACTGATCAGGTTGCAGTATATGTCAAATAGTTAAACTTCTACAGTCGCCAAATTCTTAAATTATATTAATAATGCTTGGAGCTACTGAAATTTGCAACCTCTCTGCTGCGCAGCTGGCTCCGCCCCCTGACTGCTATTATTTAACACAGTCAAAAAAGTGTTTGTTTTTTTTAAATCTACACTACTGTTACACCAGATATGAGTTGCACTGGGGTGACACTGTGCCCTGGCAGGCAGGCCCTGAAACGCACACGTGTGAAGGAAACTGACTGTTATTATTTAACACAGTCAAAAAAAGTGTTTTTTTTTTTTTAAATCTACACTACTGTTACACCAGATATGAGTTGCACTGGGGTGACACTGTGCCCTGGCAGGCAGGCACTGAAACGCACACGTGTGAAGGAAACTGACTGCTATTATTTAACACAGTCAAAAAGTGTTGTTTTTTTTAAATCTACACTACTGTTACACCAGATATGAGTTGCACTGGGGTGACACTGTGCCCTGGCAGGCAGGCACTGAAACGCACACGTGTGAAGGAAACTGACTGCTATTATTTAACACAGTCAAAAAAGTGTTGTTTTTTTTTTTTTTAAATCTTCACTACTGTTACACCAGATATGAGTGGTGGCACTGGGGAAGTGGGCACAGTATACTCTGTGAGCCTGACACACATGCTGGCAGGCAGGCAGGCAACTGCAATTAGATTACACAGGAAGAAAAAAAAAAGCAGATGTTTTGGGGTGCTGTCCTTACAGCAGAGATCAGATGAGTCCTTCAAAACTGTAGTGGACACTGAATACACTAGCCTAGCTATCGATTTCCCTATTCAATCAGCAGCAGTTACACTGTCCCTCCTCTCACTAACAATGCAGCTTCCGAATGAATCTAAAATGGATGCTGTCCAGGAGGTAGGAGGTTCTGGGAGGGAGGGTCTGCTACTGATTGGCTGGAATGTGCCTGCTGACTGTGAGGTACAGGGTCAAAGTATTGCTCAATGATGACGAATAGGGGGCAGATCAAACATCGCATATGTTCGCCCGCTTCTGCGAACGCAATCATGCTATGTTCGCCGGGAACTATTCGCTGGTGAACTATTCGCGACATCAGTAGGTACAATATAACCAAAACATTTTTTGATTTCCAGCAAGTGGAGTGAATACACCAGAATACTACATTACAGCTATCTAGTTCATGAGGCACGCATTTAAGTGCAAAATAATATATATCCTCATAACAAGAACAAAAAGGCCTTTTGGGAACTTTTTTACTGAAAACACGTTGACCAATTCAGCCGATAAGTAATAAGCCATTTCACAAGAAAATAACCAATAGATTGCGACTGACCCATCAATCAGGTCTCTTATGCAAGCAATATGGATCATTCATTTGACTTTGATAAAAAAAATTCTGACAACATTTTTACAGCTGCACACTAAGAATTAGCAAATGTTGGAAGTTAGAATACTGACATTTATAATATGGAATGAATGTTCCCCGTGGAATTTATTTTGCCATTTGTATATTTTATATTTGAATGTTCCATTCAATATTCAAATGTTAACATTCATTTCAATCCATAATATTTATATATTTTATTTAAATATTGGTTCACATAGACTTACATTGATTTCTATTTGAATCAACATTAAAGCATTGTCACATAAATAT